>NC_035434.2:87648958-87956458 GCF_002127325.2 Helianthus annuus
AATTTTCGAACGCTTGCAAGTCCGGTAGAGCAGGAGGGTTGTGATGTAGTTTTGCCGAAAGAATCTGTTAGGGTTGTTAAAGATAAGCTTGCTAATACGTTATATGGATACTTTCTTGGTGATCGTGTTGCTTACCCGGTAGTCGAGTATTTCGTGAGGAACAACTGGAAGAAATTTGGCCTCCAAAAGTCTATGATGAATGCTAGTGGTTTTTTCTTCTTTAAGTTTGCTGATGAGAATGGTATGATGAATGCTATGAAAGAAGGTCCTTGGATCATTCGTTCACAACCGCTTTTTCTGAATGTATGGTCTCCATCTTCGAAACTGGACAAGAAGGAAGTTAAAACGGTGCAGCTTTGGGTTAAAATTCACGAGGTTCCTCTTGCGGCATATACAGAGGATGGCTTAAGCATGATTGCAACGGCCATTGGTAAACCAATAGCTTTAGATACGTATACTACCTCAATGTGCTTAGATTCGTGGGGTCGGAGCAGCTTTGCGAGAGCTCTAGTCGAAATCTCGGCAGACAATGACTTCAAGGAGGAGATTGTGATTGCTGTTCCAGATTTGGAAGGGGATGGGTTTGTTAAGGAAAAGATGTATGTGGAATATGAATGGAGCCCTCATCGATGCTCTCTTTGCAAGGTCTTTGGGCATAACGATGGGGATTGTCCGAGGCAAATCAGGCAGGTTACGAAGGCTCCGGCCAGTGTTCCAAAAGCTCATAAAGCTCCTAATTCTAAAGGGACTTCGAAAAAACCAGTGGTAGACAAAGACGGGTTCATGGATGTGGAAGCTAGGAAAACGGCAAAGAGAACTGGGTTTCCGGTTAACAAACAAAAACAGAAAGTTGAGTACCGTCCGGTTGGGTTAAAAACCAGTGGAGAGCCTAATAAATCAGCCCCATCTTCGAGTTTCTTCTCAAGGAACCCCTTTGATGTGTTAAACGATTCGAGTAATGACCATGGAGCTGGTGGAAGCGGAGCAGGGGATACGAAAGATGATTCGGATGATGATGAGGTCCAGGAAGTCTACAACGAGACGGATGACTTTCTTGTTAACGACGCGAGTAAACCTGTAAATAAACAAGGGGCAAGCACTCCTTTTTCAGCGGTTAATAATGGTTAGTCTTGCGTCATGGAATGTAAGGGGGTTGAACCGCCCTCTGAAACAAACGGAGGTTCGACAAGCTGTTAAGGACTATAGTTTGAGTTTGTGTGCAATACTAGAGTCGCATGTTGATGTTAGTAGACTGAGTCAAGTGTGCAGATCTGTTTTTCGCTCATGGGATTGGACATCTAATGGAGCTCGATGTAGCAAAGGTACTAGGATCATTATAGGATGGAATCCAGCTGTCTTTGATGTTATGGTGTTGTCTCAGACTGATCAGGTTATTCATTTACAACTATTCTTCAAGAAAGATAACAAAATAGCTTTTTGTTCGGTTGTTTATGCGGCTAATTATTATTTGACTCGAAGGGAGCTATGGCACCATCTTTCTATGCACAAAAGGTTTGTTGGCAATAATCCATGGGTTATTATGGGAGATTTCAACTCAGCGTTAAATCTAGAGGATAAATCGGTGGGGGCTTCTTCGGTTACTCGTAGTATGATAGAGTTCCAAGAGTGTGTAGATGATCTCGAAATGCTGGATATTAATCGAACCGGTCTTCATTTCACATGGAGTCAGAAGCCGAAAAAGGGAATTGGGCTGCTAAAGAAGATTGATAGAGTTCTTGGTAATACCCCTTTCGTAACCAAGTTTCCGAATGCTGTTGCTTTTTTCCAGCCGTATCGTCTCTCGGATCATTGCCCGTGTGTTTTAAAGCTCCCAGATGCAGATATCTTGAAACATCGGTCATTTAAATTCGCAAATTTTCTTGTGTTTAAACCTGAATTTTGCGATATTGTGAAGAGGGTGTGGGATACTAGAATAAATGGAGTGCACCAGTTCTGCGTTGTTAAACGTCTTCGGCTTCTAAAGAAGCCTCTCCGTGCACTGTTATTTAAGCAAGGTAACTTGCATAAAAAAGTTGAGGCTCTCCGAGAGAAGCTTGTTGTCATTCAGAATTCTATTGATAAACAACCGGATTCTGAGAGTCTTCGGGTAGAGGAAACTACTTTAAGTGCTGAATACAAAGAAGCCTTATTGGATGAGGAGCGGTTTCTGAAACAGAAATCCAAGGTAGACTGGTTGAGAGCTGGGGATATGAACACGGCTTTTTTCCACTCATCGCTTAAGAGCAAAAATCACCATAACCGTATAGATGTTATCCGTGATACTGGGGGTGTTATCCATGAGGGTAATCAGGTGTATCAGGCTGTCGTTGATCATTATGAAAAGTTTTTGGGATGTAGGGGCGATACACCACTGAATCCGGCTCCGGATTTATTTACTAATGTATTGGATCCGAATATTGCTAGTCATATGTGTAGACAGGTTACTGAAGATGAGGTTAAGAATGCCATGTTCTCTATTGGCATTGACAAGGCTCCTGGTCCTGACGGCTTCACGGCAGCGTTCTTCAAGAGTGCATGGCAAATTGTTGGTAATGATGTCTCAAGGGCTATTATCGATTTTTTTGACACGGGAAATCTTCTCCGAGAGTTAAACCATACTCTTATCGTGCTAGTGCCAAAGGTTCCGTCCCCATCGGTTGTCACTGATTTCAGGCCGATAGCTTGTTGTAATGTCATTTATAAATGCATTAGCAAGATTCTGGCGGAGAGAGTGAAGGTGGCTTTGAATAATATTGTCAGCATAAACCAGTCTGCGTTTGTCCCAGGAAGGAAGATTTCTGACAATATTCTGTTAACCCAAGAATTGATGCACAATTATCATAGGAATTCTGGTCCCCCAAGATGTGCGTTTAAAGTTGATATCCAAAAGGCTTATGATACAGTTGATTGGAAGTTCCTTAAAAATATCCTGCTTGGTTTTGGCTTTAATAACAAGATGGTCAATTGGATCATGGTGTGTGTCTCTACTGCTTCGTACTCTGTTTGTGTAAACGGTAATGTACACGGGTATTTTAAAGGTAGCCGGGGGCTTCGTCAGGGTGATCCGCTCTCCCCGTATCTTTTTACTTTGGTGATGGAGGTTCTCACGGGCATTCTGCATCATATGATCAGGATCGACTCTTCATTTAAATTTCATAATAAATGTGAGAAGCAGCAAATAATCAACTTATGTTTTGCTGATGATTTGTTCCTGTTTGCTAGAGGGGAAATTGCTTCGGCCAGGTGTATTATGAATTCTCTCTCTGATTTTTCTAAAATGTCGGGGTTGGTGCCTAGTATCCAGAAAAGCACGGTATTCTTTTGTAATGTCCCAAGTTATATAAAAAGTGCTATTCTGAACATTATGCCGTTTAAGGAGGGATCCTTGCCTGTGCGTTATCTTGGTGTTCCCTTAATCTCTTCAGGGCTCGTTTATAAAGACTGTAGTGTTTTGATGGAAAGCCTTGACAAACGAATCAAGCATTGGCGAAACAAACTGCTCTCGTTTGCTGGAAGATTGCAGCTCATTGTTTCCGTCTTGTCTTCTATGCATATTTTCTGGTCATCTGTCTTTCTTTTGCCGAATAGAGTCATTCATGAATTGGAAGCAAAGATGAGGAATTTTTTGTGGTCTCAAGATGTTGCGTTCCATAGAGGTAAAGCGAAGGTGTCTTGGAAAGTCGTTTGTCTTCCCAAGTATGAAGGTGGTTTAGGAATTCGGCGATTAGGGGATGTAAACAAAGCTCTCATGACTAATCATATTTGGAGTATTATCACGAAGAGAAATTCGTTGTGTGTGGAGTGGGTGCACAGCTACAGGTTAAGAGGTAAAAATTTCTGGATCTCAAAGATTGTTTCGAATAGCTGCTATTCTTGGAGAAAACTTCTCCAACTTAGGCCGCAAATGAGACAATATTTTTGGTCTGATGTCGGAGATGGTACTAGGACCTCGGCTTGGTATGACTCTTGGTGCGAGCTAGGGCCGCTTGGAAACTTCATCTTGCCTAGAACTATTGCTAATGCAGGTTTTCGGCTTGAGGATTCTGTTTCTCAAATACAGTTAAACGGTGAGTGGAAATGGCCGGTCGCTTGGAGGGATTTATTCCCAGTCCTAATTCAGCTAGATCAATTCCATATTACACCGAACAAACTTGACAGAGTCATGTGGCGAGATGGTAATGAGAGGACAGATTTTTCGACCTCGTGTGTGTGGAATTCGATTCGGTTAAAGGAAACGGAAGTGGAATGGAGTACTATAGTCTGGTTTGCTCAATGTATACCGCGGCATGCGTTTCTCATGTGGCTGATCATGCGAGGTAAATTACTTACGCAGGATAAGATTCTAAAATGGGATTTATCTCGTCGGAAAAATATGAACATGATGTGTTGTTTATTATGCTATGCTTATCACGATTCCCATAGCCATTTGTTCTTTGAATGTAATTATTCGACAAAGGTTTGGGATATAGTGAAACGAAAGGTGGGCATGGATTCGGTTCAACCCAAATGGGCAGATATTGTAGATTGGTTGATTATTCGGTCCAAATCTAAACTAGCTACGGATTATGTAGCTAGAGTGGTGGTCGCGGCTACGGCTTACAGTATTTGGCAGGAGCGAAATGCTAGGATTTTCAAAAACCAGCTAAGACCTCCAGAGACTGTTGGTGCTCATATTATACAATTGGTTCGATACAAATTAATGGGTGCGAGACTGAAGAATACTGGTAATGTTCGCAGGCTTCTAAGCGAATGGGATGTTCATGGCAAAGAGTTATTGGACGATGGTGGCTAACTAGTTGTTGAATTGTATTTTGTCTTTTCCTAGTGGTCAGGCTAGTTGTTTTTGTGTTGGTTTTGTAGTTGCTTGATTGTGGGTTATTTGGTTTACTTTCATGAGGTATGCCTCATGATTGAACTAGTGTAGACTCCCTACACTACTTGGTTTGTTTTTGTTTTGTTGATATATAAAATCACCGGGGTAACCCTTTACCTAAAAAATTATATGTCTAAATTGAAATGATTCAAATAACGCTACGATATGTAATACCATACAAGCACTTATATATAGGAAGTACCAGTGGCGTATCCACCATGCTTGTTGTAACATTTGTGCTTGTAATCATTGTGAACAGTTCAATTATCAATAAAACAATGTTATTTGATCCCAATGTTTGTTTGGTTGTGTTTTACATTTTTCATGTTTTGACTTTTGTTCAATTTCAAACTCTACATCGCTTTCTGGAGAGTTATACGCTAACTGGTGCTAAAACGTACTCAGTTTAATGCGACAAATACTCCGGAACATCAACATATACTCAACATACCTTAAATAACCTTTACATAACTTAGAAATAAGTTTTGAAGGCTTTGGTATGGCAAAAACAAGTTAATTCGCTTACAGGGACTAAACTTGACAAACTGCGAAAGTATGCCAATTTGAACTGTAACGAACATTCCGGAACATGTCCATAAGTTAAACATACCATAAATATCCTTTACATAGCTTAGAAATAGGCTTTGAGGGGTTTGGTATGCTAAAACAAACTTTTGGATCATTCAGGGGCTAAAAGTGTCAAAAACTGCACAAGTTTGCACTTTCGCGCATAACTTACGTTCTGAATACATCCAGACATCCAAAAATTTATGTAAGCATCCTAATATTATGCCTTAGTGTTTGGCATGAGAAAAATCCATTCGTCGCGTCATTTGGATCGTCTTTCGCGCTTATGCGCATTCCGTCGTAATTAAGCAAACATCGCGATCGTACGGCCAAACGAACCGACATCCAGAATATTTTTGAGCATATTTCAAGTCCCCTACACTTTAACTTCATCCTAGAGCATTGAAATGAGGTTAACGTGGCTTAAACGTGCAAAAAATGGGCCAAATTACGTGTTTCTGAAGTGCAGGGACCAAAATTGAAAATTCTGATCTGTGACCCTCAGGCGGGGCGCGTAAAGGTAAGGCCAACCTTTAGGCGGGGCGCGTGGGACTGTCAGACCAGATTCAATGTTTGCATTCAATGCAGTTGGCCTTTCGTTCGATCAAGGGGCAATGCCCTTTCACCCAATCAAGAGCCAAGGGCCAAGTCCTGACTTACCACAATATTTTGACAAGTGTGCGCACCCGATCGTGGCACGATATTCGATAGACGATCCTAACGGTTATGCTTTTCCTATAAATACCCCCCCCCTTTTTTGCAAAAACCCACACAATCTGATCAAGAGCTCTAAGTTGGAACCTTTGTTTCATACCTGAGCCATTTTGATCTAGATTAGCATTCGGGGACCCTCCGTAAGTATTCTTTCGCTCTTTTATTCGCTTTTCGATTCCGAAAGTCAACGTTTTGTTGACTTTCTGCATTGACCAGCCTATGGTCAACCCGAAGTTCATGGAACTTCATAACGTGAGCGTGATCACGATGGTTATAGTCCGTAGTGACTATACCTACTGATTACCACGTTATCTAGGCTCAGTGACGAGTCGTAGTTTCGGCCAAAATGTGCATTCTTGCATATTTTGTAACCAAACTACTCGTGAGCATCAAAGCCGTTTGCTTTGATGCCAAACCTGTTTTCTAAACTTAGTTAAGCATGTTCTAACATGCTTAGCTCGTCACTTTTAGTATAGTGCTTATATAGGGTCGTAAGGTAAGCGATCTAAACCATCGCTTATACTTTCGAACCCGACCCATTTGGTCGATCATTAGGATCCGACCAAACACATTAGGTGACCATAGCTATAACCTTCCGAGGTTATACCTTGTGGTCACGATGTTAGGCGTTCCAGACGCGTTCTACGCGAACGACGCGTAAGGTAGCATAAGCTACCTAAACGGGTCGTAATGGGCCGTAAGCACTTAGGTTAGGTTTCATTTTAGTATGTAGGCTTTGTTAAACCATATTACACGAGTCTCCATACTCGTTTGGTTTACGAACCCGCATACTATCCGATCCTTCCGATTTTGGTCCGGTATATTAATATAGCTACCTATTAGGTGCCGTTTGATATTCCGTGATCTCTAGCATTATCTGGTTATTATACAAGGAATTCGAAGCAGTCTCAGGTGAGTACATAGAACCCCTCTTTTACTGTTTTCCAACTGTTTTGGGGTGAAACACATGTGCCTATCTGTTACTTTCATGCTTTCCATGTTTTCACATCGTATATCTGCTATGCTCATTAGTACATTATAGTACATGATTTCATTACATTTTATGCTATGTATGCCCATTGTGTGCGTACTTAGTACATTGATTTACATTACATTTCTGTTGCATATGTTTACTCAGCATATGGACACATTGATTTACATGAACATTTCTGTTGCATATGTTTACTCAGCATATGGACACATTGATTTACATGAACATTTCTGTTGCATATGTTTACTCAGCATATGGACGCATTGATTTGCATGAACATTTCTGCTTCGTATGTTTACTTAGCATACTTAGTACAATTGTTTACATCACATGCCTTCATTTTGTTATGACATTTGGTTTGTTTAACATGGGACAATACATTCATTAACATTAGCTACGTCGTTCGTTAGTAGGTAGTGGTACCATAGGAATTGACAACTCCCGTTTCTGAAATCCTGGGTTTGATAGGATTGGAAGGAATGACCGAATTCAATATACATAACTTAGATAAACCTTTAATTTGTTTGAGGGTTTATCGCCACAGTCTCAAGGCATGGATGTATGCATAGTTTACAATACCGCATAAATGTTAGTATCAATAGAGCATGCATTTTTTCACAGAACATAACGTTGATTTAAACCACGTTTTACTTCAACGACTTGTTTTGTGCATTTTAACATATGGTTTAAGTTGATACATTTCGCTTACCGTACATGATACATTTTGGGATACACATTACATGATTTACATTGAACATAAACACGTTGACATTAACATACACATTTGGTGGTTTACATTGAATATAAACATTTGACATGGTTTACACAATAACACTTGACATTTGGTTTATACATGAACAATTTACATGGTGGATTGGTTTGGGTAAATGGTTTGAGTAACGTGGAGTATGTAATATGATGCAAACATGGTGGATACGCCACTGGTACTTCCTATATATAAATGTTTGTATAATATTACATATCTTAGCGTTATCTAAATCATTTCAGTTTAGACATATAACATTTTATACAAATAACATACTTTTCATAAAACTTTGTCTTACAAAACAACTTATTATATTCAACTCATTTTACTTGGTTACTCGTTTAACCTTGCACTTATCTATACATATCATCTGATGTTATCGTTTTTCAAATGGTTTACAAAGCAAGACAAATTACAAGGTTCATGACTGACTGTTATTAAACATTCTTTAAACTCAAGTCATGAATCCCATTTTCCCCAAACCTATGTATCTCACAGGCATTTTTATGCTGACGTACCTACTTTCGCACGTGTTTTCAGGAGCTGTTCCATAAGATGTTGATCACGATACTAGGGCGAACCTGTGCCTTAGAGACTAAAAGTGAAGATAGAACTAGTATAACTATGTGTCGAATTCTGTACTTCCTTTTAAGACAATGTAACACCCGTGTTTGATAAATAAAATGTAACTTTAATTTCCATGGTTGTATAACAATTAATTCTGTTCTCAACACTCCCCGACGTTTTCCGCCGCGGTTGCATGTTATACTGTGACAGAAGAGTTGGTATCAGAGCCATTGGTTATAGGGAATTAGGTTATTAGTAATGCTTTGACCTAGATTATAACTTTCTAGGACCCTAACATAAGTTATCTTGTGTTTAGAGTTTAAAACATGCACATCACCTATCCTTAGGTGATAACCACAACGAGAACTTCGGTTCCGAATCTGCTTTGAAAATTAATCGTCTGTTCGAGGATGATTGATTACTAGGTTTTGAACCCTCTGTTATATGGTTTTGAACCTCTTTGGATTTCAAAAATCCCGTCAAAGTTTTGGGTTAATAGTGTGAACACGTGCGAACTGGAAGAGTGAATGCCTGTACCCTGGGTTTTCTGTCTAAGGCTAGAGTGTTCGTACAAATCCACATAATCGGACCAGTCACTCTTACCTGGGGACTCTTGGGGTGAGTGTTCACTTATAGGCGAGCATGTCTTTGCGATACACTAATTCTGACCCATTTACTTTGACTAGACATTTCATGTCGCTTGTTTGCTTTGCGATGCATAACCGCCATCTTTGCTTTTGTTGATTTTGCTTCATCTCATTCTCTTCATCCAATCATCTCACTCGTTTCATTTCATGTTTTTCTCTTCTAGAATGCCTCCTCGACGCGACAACCAGATAGCTACTGCCGAGCTGGCAGAAATTATTGCGCAGCAGATGGCTGCTCAATTCCCAAATCTCTTTGCTCAATGGAACTAGGCCAACAACAACAACAATGGTACATGCACATACAAGGATTTTAACTCGGCTAAGCCACTCAAGTTTAGTGGTTCTGAGGGAGCAACTGGGCTTCTTCAGTGGTTCGAGAGCATCGAGAACACTTTTCGCCACGTGCAGTGTCCGGATAATCGCAAGGTCAAGTTTTCTTCAAGCGTGTTTCAGAAGAGGGCTCTTACATGGTGGCATGGGGTTATGAAAGATCAAGGTGCAGAAGTTGCTCTAGCTCAGACATGGGCTGAACTGAGAGCTCTTATGATGAGGGAGTTTTGTCCTCGTCATGAACAACGAGCGTTGGAGAAGGAATTTGATGTTTTGAAGCAAGATAGTGGCGAGCACAGGGCTTATACTGATAGGTTTGAGGAGTTGAGTCTGCTTTGCCCGACTATGGTTACCCCAATCGATAAGGCCATCGAAAGGTACATCGACGGCCTACCTGACTCAGTACAAGACATCCTCACTGGTAGCAACCCTACCACACTCCGACAGGCAATCGAGTTATCAGCAACACTGACTGAGTCGCAGATTCGAAAGAATAAGCTACACAGGAAGGGCGACAAGGGCAAGAAACAGTCGGCTGACAAGGAAGATAGCAAGAAAGGTCAAAACAAGAAGGGAAAGGATTTTGGTTCCTCAAGGGGGTCAAGGAAGCGTAAGGCTTCCCAAAACTATGCTGTCACTGCCCAAGCTAACCAGGCAGCTCCCAACCAGCCTCCAGCAAAGAAGCCCTATTTAGGAAGTGCACCTTTGTGCAATCAATGCAAAAGTCACCATCAGCCGCAATATCAGTGCCGTTTCTGTACTAACTGTGGGAAGTCGGGTCATCTTGCCGATGTTTGTCGGTTTGCTCAGAATCGCGCAGTTCAAAACCCTGCTCAACAAGTTGCTCAGCAACAGGGTCAGGCTGCACGACCAAACTACCCACCAGGTGCTTGTTATAACTGTGGGGATCTGACCCACTACAGAAATCGGTGTCCAAGACTAGTCAACCAGAACCAGAATACAAACCAGAATCAGGCACAGGCTCGAGGTCGAGTCTTCAACATGAATGCACAAGAAGCGCAAGCAGACAACGAGGTGGTGAACGGTATGTTCTTTATTAATAATCAGCCAGCATCTATTCTTTTTGATTCGGGTGCCGACAAGAGCTTTGTGTCATTGTCTTTTGAGACAATGCTTCGCATGTCTAGAATGAAACTAGGTAAACCTTTGACAGTAGAGGTTGCCAGTGGTGAACCCATTGTTCTTAATTCTGTTCTACGCAACTGCCAGTTGAACCTTAACGACCATATTTTTCCTATTGACCTCACGCCAATGCAACTTGGAAGCTTCGACGTTATTGTGGGAATGGATTGGTTATCTAAGCATCGCGCAGAGATAGTTTGTTCTGAGAAGATTGTTCGTATACCGCTGTCGACAGGCGAGATCCTACAGGTTCGTGGTGAGAAGCCTGCCGGTGGTCTCAGACTTATGTCTTGTTTTAAAGCACAGAAGTATCTTCGGAAGAACTATGTGGCTTTCTTAGCACATGTTACAGCAGATAAAGGCAAGGGTAATGTCACACCCTCAAAATCCACACGCGGAGTATTACCGCGAGGCGTGTGACGACCAGGATCTTAGCCACTAATTATTTTGAACGGATTAGTTATTGCTATAAACATAAGCATAGTTAGTGACCTAATTTAAATTTTTCAAAACATAGTTTAAGTTCACAGCGGAAAGGGGAAGAAAACGCATCATAATTGAAACCACAAGTTTACTAACATGATACTTACGAATCACGCACTCCATCCGATTGCAACGTCCGTCCAAAGCTGTATCGAGCAACCTGCAAAGCATGCAGTAGAGTGTCAACATAACGTTGGCGAGTTCACGTGTTTGCAGTTTTCCAGTTTTAATTTCCAAAAACTTGTTTTAACCAGTTAATTTACTCGTTTATACATGCCATGGGGAGCTACCCCATAAGTAAGCGACTAAACTGTTTTTCCAATACCGAACACTAGGTAACCGTTGCGTTTCCGCAGGATGCCCCGATGTCAATGTTCTATCATCATTGACGGATGCCTGAGTACATTAGTTCACGACCGATCCCATACCATGGCACGGTGTGAGGTTGGTAAGACCTAAATAGCGCTATCAACTAATAACCCGTTCGCCTGGCCCCGGCGACTAATCGGTATTATGTAGTAGGGACTTAAGTGATAGAGTTTCGTTTAGTGTTGCTCGTTGCATTTCCGTATAAACAGTAATTAACTAAAAGTTCCCAGTAACAAGGGAAGAAAAGTAAGTTTGTATCCCTCACCGGGGATATTGTTGTTACCCGTATCCCACACAAGGAGATAGAAACACCGCATCCCTCATAAGGAGATAGTAAGCAATTCCAAACCAGGAAAAGTTGTTTCGTTCCGTTTCCCAACCACCGGGAATGCATGCTTTAAGTAAAAAGTAGTGAACTCACCTTTGCTTTGCTCGGTAGTCAATTTACATGTGTTACGTTGGTCAACCATACCCTATTATGGTTTATTAAATATTCATTAGGTTCGTGCGCAAGTAATGTCACGTATAATTTACACATATCTAACACATAGCACGTAAGTCATACTTGCCAATACGGTGTTGGACCTATCCTAGCACATGAACAGTTAGACAATAGTAGCACATAGTCCAGTTAAGCAGTGGCAGATAACACATAGTCCAAAACAGGCTATCACATAGTGCGGGCCAATAACTAGGTAGAGTAGTCCAGTCGAAACCAGGTGGTCTCGACTCGAGACCAAGAGATCTCGAGTCGCAACCATGGGATTCCGAGCCGCAACCAGACAATCTCGGGTCGTGCATTTCTGAGTCGCAACATTGAGGTCTCGAGTCAGGCTTGAGTCGAGATCATGGGATCTATAGTCGCAACCGTGCCGATCTCGAGTCCTTACATGTGAAGTGCCTGGTTTCGAGTTGTCATCATGACGGTCTCGAGTCGCAACCGTAAGGTCTCGACTCGCAATTTATGGAGATGATTCTAGAGTGTACCGTGCTTGTACCACCCAATCGGGTTTCATGAATACGTACCATCCAATCAAAACGTACAAACATGTTTCCATTATTCTACACTACTCCAATCAGATCAAACACAACATTTTTCAAATATTCAACACACATTCATCACACATTCAACCATATTCATGCAGTTAATCATTTGGGGTTTTCAACATTTTTCAACCGATTCATCCTAAAAACCATGACACTACCACTGTTTCATCAAAACAACATTATTCAACTCATGATAACATACACGCTGTTCGTGGCATAACATTATATATCCAATTTCCACATTACTCGGTTATCATCAAATATCACCATTTATTAGCCATTCAACATATACCTACACTCCAACAACAACATATAACAGTTTACACAGGCAAATACCAATACAATCCCAGACAAATCTTGACTAATTATGACAAACCCAATATCCACCCAAGGTCACCACTTAAATAGATCAATCCATTCAACAGGCATTTGTGTTTAACCTTAACTAACGAAAACAGTATTTTGGCATTTTATTATCAAATCACAAGGAAAATAACTTAAATCAGCTTTCAAATATAACTTCTAATCTCTGTATGCGTCTCACAAGCAAGTATTTATCAATCTTATGCAAAAAAATCAGAAAACATAAAAGGTACCAACAGTGGTATAGCACTGACCGAGAGGGTTTTTGAACATTGTTGCCGCTGTTACATCCACTGACCGGAGCTCCGACAGCCGCCGCCGCCATCGGCTCCAGTCATCACCCTCCTTAGCTGCCACTAGCTGTCCCGAACCAGAAGTACCCGGGCCTCGATCGACTGAATCAGTCACGGCTGACTTGTCACCAAGAAGAAAAGGAACGAGATGAAGAGAAACAGAGAGGGTTTTCTTACCGGTGAAATTCATCAGGGCCGGAAGTGCCACCACCGTCGCCATGGCGGCGCTGCCATCTCTGGTTCCATTTGCGCTCTCTTTCTCTCCCTTAAATCTTCGGAGGTGAATGAAGGTGCAAGGGGTGTGGAGGTGCTGTGAAATGAGACAAAAAGGGAAGATGTGCTTTGTGAGCGTGTAGAATGGTATAAGGAGGGAAGAAGGGTTTCAGGGGTTTGCTTGGTTGGCCATGAAACACCGCCGGAAAGTTGGCCGGAATGTATCTCCGGCCGCCGGAGATTAGAGAGAGGGCAGGAGGTGTGCAGCTGGGTTTCTAATAGGGTTTTGGGGTTTATGCAAGAAGGAGGGAGGTGGGGTTTAAGTTTATTTAAAGGGTAGGGTTTTAGGAGAGTTGTGTTGGGCTTTGGGCTCGTGTGAAAGGATCCGCATACCCAATTGCCCGGTTAAATCGCGAATGATTATAGCGGTTCAACTCGTTTATCTCGCCGCGATTTGATAATGATAATAATAATAATAATAATAATATCAATAACAACGACAATACTAATAATAATCAAAGGCTCGTCTCTCGACGATCAGGATCGAGGTTTCGAGTTGTCACATTCTCCCCATGTTATAGGAATTTCGTCCTCGAAATTAAAGCAAGGGTCATACGATGCGCTCCAAAGGTATACATAGACTTCATTACCATAGGTAGATATAAGCAGTTTCACGAAAGTCTACAAAACGAACATATAAGACACATAATGCATAAGGTCACATAACACGTAAATAGCACGTAACAGTCACGTAGCACAAGATCTACAGAGTGTGTATGTATTTCACATCGTATAGAATTTCACAAATTTAATTATAACATCCAAGTAACGTACCGGAAAACCCAAAGTGTCACATTATCCCCAAGTTCAAGAAATTTCGTCCCGAAATTTAGCACGCAGCCACTGATAAGCTAGTGTGTTTAAACGTTTTCGTGGGGTGTCACATCATCCCCTTGTTGGCCTGGAATTTCTTCCCGAAATTCAATTGTAGCTTCAGTGCTGGAAGAAATGTTTGTAAACAACTGGGGATACATGCACATCTGCTGGTTTTCCCGTTCCCATGTAAACTCTAGGTTACAGCGTGAGTTCCAACGAACTCGGTATGTTGGTCACACTACGCTCGAGGGTTTTAATTTCTTGATCCTTGATCTCAACCGGTTTCTCAACGAAGCGTAGTTTGTTGCTGATCACGAGTTCCTAAAAAGGAATTAACGAATGTTTCATCTGACAGACACTTCTTCAGGTTAGGCATGTGAAAGACGTTTGTGTACCGCACTCGGCTCTTCAGGCAGGTTTAGTCTATAACAACCTTACCGATCCCCTCGGTAAATTTCGAACGGTCTAACATATCGCGGATCAAGTTTGCCCTGTTTGTCAAAACGTACCACACCCTTCCAGGGTGAAACTTTAAGTAGAACCCAGTCTCTGACTCGGAGTTCTAGAGGTTTCCTACGCTTACCCGCGTAGCCTTTCTGACGGTCTGGAGCTGCCGCCATGTGTTGCCTATTCTGGGCAATCCTACCCGTGTGTCAAGTGCAAGTTCTGGGCCGGTAATTTGGCTTCCGCCCAACACAGAGGTGACCGGCATCTGTGTCCGTGCAATGCCTCAAATGGTGTTGCCTGTATGCTAGTGCGTTAGCAGTTGTTGGAAGAGGATTCTACAAAAGGGAAGTGTCACTCGTGTCAAAGGACGATAATACATGTTCTCAGCATGCGTTGGAGTGTTTGGATGGTGCGTTTGGCCTGACCATCTGTTTGCAGGCGATAAGTGATGCTCATGCCTAACTGTGAGCCAAAGGTTTTTGTATCTAGCCTGAGGCGAATCGGATACAGAACGTAGGTTTCGATCAAAAGCGATAGCAGTTGGCACTACGTGCCCCCACAGCTACTTCTATTAAGTAGATGGTTGTAGGTTCGGAAACTTATCGGTTTCTTGGGTTGCGTGGCGTTACTAGCAGACATTTCACCAATGCCTTGGATACGATAAGATAAGATAGAAGCACCTCGTAGAACATCTTTCAATTGCTGGAGTTGCGGATTATTGTGCACCTTCCTAATGTCAGGTGATACTCTTTCCGGTCAAAATCGTGAGGGGTTTCGTGTGGAAGTACCAGGGTAGAGCCTAGGAGTCGTCCTGATCCCCACTGGTTCTCGGAATAGGTTCAGATGCCGTTGAAAGAAACAAGTGTCGAATTCTGACAGGATGGAATAAATTCGAGTGTCGTAACTAGGTATTAATCGTATCGAGTTCGAAGAACAGTGCTTGCCATACCCGTTACCCCCGGGGTATCCTTGTCTCGTTGCTCCAACGGGTGACATTTGTAGAAAGTAATTCGTCCGAACGGAGATTTGTGCAGAATAGAGTAGGATAAGGAGCATGGAATCCGTGTAACATGGCACGAGTAGCGAGATAATGCAAGAAGGGTAGTCAAAATTGGTGCGTCCAACTTGAGACAGAACACAAAAGGCTTTGAGGTCGGCAGTAAGGATTTTCCTGGTGTCGATGAGGTAGTTGGTCGTACACAAGCTGTGGACGGTTTGGATTTAGGAACGTCGCTTGTCGATAAGGTGCGTTACGTCGATTGGGTTAGTACAAAAAGTAGCTAGTGAGGGATGGTCGGCGTGCGGGTCTATTGGTTTAGGGTCTATTGAGGCGTCTGGCAGGATGTGATTCCTCAAATCGGTATCGAATGGATTGTTCTAAGTTGCGAATGAGTTTGGAGTGGCGTTTGCGTCGTCGAGGGGTTTTGATGGGAAACTACGAAAATAGGTTTTCGAGAAAAGTACGATTAAAGTAACACGTTGCGGAATTTTCAAGGGCTAAAAAAAAGATTGTTGGCTAAAGGTTGAGTTTGTTGAATTCACCAAACTGAAGAGAGATCTAGTCAAGGTTTCTATATGAGGAAACGTGGACGTCGCGATAAAGAAATATTAGAAGTGGGGATACCATCTGAGCAATAAACACGAATTCGTACGAAAGCTAGTGAAAGGATTCACAGAATCAGAAGAGTCGTCAAGGAATAATGGTTCTTGGCAAATGGAGGATAAGGTAGGCATCTAGATCACCGTACTCGTCGGTGGGTTGACTGGTTCATAACTACACCGGTTTGTAAGAAAGATATCAATTTGCTGAGTTTTGAGGCGTGCTAAGGTATAAGGTTGAACTTGAATAAGGGTTAACCATGTAACGGGGATTCAGAGGAAGACAGTTCTGTGATCGATAGGGTAAGGTGATACGATTGCTGGCACTGTAATGAGAAGCGTATACCGCAAATGCTTCTTGTGTTCGAGATGTGCGAGCAGAAATCTGAAAAGTGTAAACCTACTAGAATGTTTCGAAAATCCAAGTGATCGGTCGGACGAGGGAACAAGCCACGCCACTGAAGTCGTAAAAAGAAATGTGTGAGCAGAAAGGATGCGAATAACAACGTCGTTCCTTCTAACATCCCATGATATAGGGGTGGCTCCCCTTTGGCGATTCGTTCTCGTAATTTCTCTATGTGTTTCGTAGCAGGCCTCTCCTAAGCAAGTATATTGAGTAACCGTTCACCGCGTCGTTTCGTCCCAATCCAGGGGTGATATTAGGAAGTACATGGACGAGGGCTTGGAATAACCTGTTCCTTGCCCAAAGTGTATCGCGGTTTCGAATCGGGTTTTTGGAGGACTCGCTCCTGTTTAACACGTAACACGCTAGTCTAGCCTTCGTACGATCCACTGTATTAAATACTAAATATACGCACATATATGCTAATTATACACATACACACATGCGTGTTCACACACATAAGTTATGCACAAGTAAATGTCGTTAGCCTACCATTACCAGGTGAGCATCTGAGGTTGACGAACCTTGCAATCCGGAGTGTGGTGTAGTTGTGGTTTCCATTAAAGAACGGTTATAGTCTGGTTTTCTTATAAAAATATTTTATTTCCCAAACCAAAATATTTTATATTTAAAACCTAGTTCTCTATAACCAATGGCTCTGATACCAATCTGTCACACCCTCAAAATCCACACGCGGAGTATTACCGCGAGGCGTGTGACGACCAGGATCTTAGCCACTAATTATTTTGAACGGATTAGTTATTGCTATAAACATAAGCATAGTTAGTGACCTAATTTAAATTTTTCAAAACATAGTTTAAGTTCACAGCGGAAAGGGGAAGAAAACGCATCATAATTGAAACCACAAGTTTACTAACATGATACTTACGAATCACGCACTCCATCCGATTGCAACGTCCGTCCAAAGCTGTATCGAGCAACCTGCAAAGCATGCAGTAGAGTGTCAACATAACGTTGGCGAGTTCACGTGTTTGCAGTTTTCCAGTTTTAATTTCCAAAAACTTGTTTTAACCAGTTAATTTACTCGTTTATACATGCCATGGGGAGCTACCCCATAAGTAAGCGACTAAACTGTTTTTCCAATACCGAACACTAGGTAACCGTTGCGTTTCCGCAGGATGCCCCGATGTCAATGTTCTATCATCATTGACGGATGCCTGAGTACATTAGTTCACGACCGATCCCATACCATGGCACGGTGTGAGGTTGGTAAGACCTAAATAGCGCTATCAACTAATAACCCGTTCGCCTGGCCCCGGCGACTAATCGGTATTATGTAGTAGGGACTTAAGTGATAGAGTTTCGTTTAGTGTTGCTCGTTGCATTTCCGTATAAACAGTAATTAACTAAAAGTTCCCAGTAACAAGGGAAGAAAAGTAAGTTTGTATCCCTCACCGGGGATATTGTTGTTACCCGTATCCCACACAAGGAGATAGAAACACCGCATCCCTCATAAGGAGATAGTAAGCAATTCCAAACCAGGAAAAGTTGTTTCGTTCCGTTTCCCAACCACCGGGAATGCATGCTTTAAGTAAAAAGTAGTGAACTCACCTTTGCTTTGCTCGGTAGTCAATTTACATGTGTTACGTTGGTCAACCATACCCTATTATGGTTTATTAAATATTCATTAGGTTCGTGCGCAAGTAATGTCACGTATAATTTACACATATCTAACACATAGCACGTAAGTCATACTTGCCAATACGGTGTTGGACCTATCCTAGCACATGAACAGTTAGACAATAGTAGCACATAGTCCAGTTAAGCAGTGGCAGATAACACATAGTCCAAAACAGGCTATCACATAGTGCGGGCCAATAACTAGGTAGAGTAGTCCAGTCGAAACCAGGTGGTCTCGACTCGAGACCAAGAGATCTCGAGTCGCAACCATGGGATTCCGAGCCGCAACCAGACAATCTCGGGTCGTGCATTTCTGAGTCGCAACATTGAGGTCTCGAGTCAGGCTTGAGTCGAGATCATGGGATCTATAGTCGCAACCGTGCCGATCTCGAGTCCTTACATGTGAAGTGCCTGGTTTCGAGTTGTCATCATGACGGTCTCGAGTCGCAACCGTAAGGTCTCGACTCGCAATTTATGGAGATGATTCTAGAGTGTACCGTGCTTGTACCACCCAATCGGGTTTCATGAATACGTACCATCCAATCAAAACGTACAAACATGTTTCCATTATTCTACACTACTCCAATCAGATCAAACACAACATTTTTCAAATATTCAACACACATTCATCACACATTCAACCATATTCATGCAGTTAATCATTTGGGGTTTTCAACATTTTTCAACCGATTCATCCTAAAAACCATGACACTACCACTGTTTCATCAAAACAACATTATTCAACTCATGATAACATACACGCTGTTCGTGGCATAACATTATATATCCAATTTCCACATTACTCGGTTATCATCAAATATCACCATTTATTAGCCATTCAACATATACCTACACTCCAACAACAACATATAACAGTTTACACAGGCAAATACCAATACAATCCCAGACAAATCTTGACTAATTATGACAAACCCAATATCCACCCAAGGTCACCACTTAAATAGATCAATCCATTCAACAGACATTTGTGTTTAACCTTAACTAACGAAAACAGTATTTTGGCATTTTATTATCAAATCACAAGGAAAATAACTTAAATCAGCTTTCAAATATAACTTCTAATCTCTGTATGCGTCTCACAAGCAAGTATTTATCAATCTTATGCAAAAAAATCAGAAAACATAAAAGGTACCAACAGTGGTATAGCACTGACCGAGAGGGTTTTTGAACATTGTTGCCGCTGTTACATCCACTGACCGGAGCTCCGACAGCCGCCGCCGCCATCAGCTCCAGTCATCACCCTCCTTAGCTGCCACTAGCTGTCCCGAACCAGAAGTACCCGGGCATCGATCGACTGAATCAGTCACGGCTGACTTGTCACCAAGAAGAAAAGGAACGAGATGAAGAGAAACAGAGAGGGTTTTCTTACCGGTGAAATTCATCAGGGCCGGAAGTGCCACCACCGTCGCCATGGCGGCGCTGCCATCTCTGGTTCCATTTGCGCTCTCTTTCTCTCCCTTAAATCTTCGGAGGTGAATGAAGGTGCAAGGGGTGTGGAGGTGCTGTGAAATGAGACAAAAAGGGAAGATGTGCTTTGTGAGCGTGTAGAATGGTATAAGGAGGGAAGAAGGGTTTCAGGGGTTTGCTTGGTTGGCCATGAAACACCGCCGGAAAGTTGGCCGGAATGTATCTCCGGCCGCCGGAGATTAGAGAGAGGGCAGGAGGTGTGCAGCTGGGTTTCTAATATGGTTTTGGGGTTTATGCAAGAAGGAGGGAGGTGGGGTTTAAGTTTATTTAAAGGGTAGGGTTTTAGGAGAGTTGTGTTGGGCTTTGGGCTCGTGTGAAAGGATCCGCATACCCAATTGCCCGGTTTAAATCGCGAATGATTATAGCGGTTCAACTCGTTTATCTCGCCGCGATTTGATAATGATAATAATAATAATAATAATAATAATAATAATAATAATAATAATAATAATAATAATAATAATAATAATAATAATAATAATAATAATAATAATAATATCAATAACAACGACAATACTAATAATAATCAAAGGCTCGTCTCTCGACGATCAGGATCGAGGTTTCGAGTTGTCACAGGTAACACTATTTCAGATATTCCTGTCGTTCGGGATTATTCTGAAGTTTTCCCTGAAGAGTTACCTGGTCTACCTCCAGCACGCCAAGTCGAGTTCCGTATTGATCTCGTACCTGGTGCAAATCCCATTGCCAGAGCTCCATACCGTCTTGCACCATCAGAGATGCAAGAATTATCTAAGCAGCTTCAGGAGCTCTCCGACAAAGGTTTTATCCGTCCTAGCTTTTCACCTTGGGGTGCTCCCGTTCTCTTTGTAAAGAAGAAGGATGGATCTTTTAGGATGTGTATCGATTATCGTGAGCTTAACAAGCTTACCATCAAGAATCGATATCCCCTACCTCGCATTGATGATCTCTTTGATCAATTGCAAGGTGCTTCTTATTTTTCAAAGATTGATCTACGATCTGGATATCATCAGCTTCGTGTACATGAAGAAGACATTCCCAAGACAGCGTTCCGTACTCGTTATGGACATTATGAGTTCACAGTCATGCCATTCGGTTTGACTAATGCTCCTGCTGTTTTCATGGACTTGATGAATAGGGTCTGCAAACCTTATTGGATAAGTTCATCATCGTTTTCATTAATGACATCTTAATTTATTCCAAGACGCGAGATGATCATGAACAACATCTTCGTCTTACACTGGAACTCCTAAAGAAAGAGCAACTTTTCGCCAAATTCTCCAAGTGTGAATTTTGGCTTAAAGAGGTTCAATTCTTGGGATACATTGTCAACGAACAAGGTATTCATGTAGATCCCTCCAAGATCAGTGCGATTAAGGATTGGGATACGCCTACTACTCCTACTGAAGTTCGTTCTTTTCTTGGCCTAGCCGGTTATTACCGCCGCTTCATTGAGAATTTCTCAAAGATTGCAGTTCCTCTAACTGCTCTAACTCAGAAGAACAAACCATTTGATTGGGGAGTCAAACAAGAGGAAGCGTTTCTGACTTTAAAACAAAAGCTTTGCGACGCGCCTGTCCTAACATTGCCTGAGGGCAATGATGATTTCGTCGTTTATTGCGACGCATCTAAATTAGGTCTTGGCTGCGTCCTGATGCAAAGAAACAAAGTCATAGCATACGCATCGAGACAGTTGAAGATACATGAGAAGAACTACACCACTCATGATCTTGAGTTGGGTGCAGTTGTCTTCGCTCTCAAAATCTGGAGACACTATTTGTACGGTACAAAATGTGTGGTTTTCACGGACCACAAAAGTCTTCAACATATCTTTAATCAAAAGGAACTCAACATGAGGCAAAGACGTTGGGTTGAACTTCTAAACGACTACGACTGCGAGATTCGCTACCATCCCGGTAAGGCGAATGTTGTAGCCGATGCTTTAAGTCGCAAGGAACGTACTAAGCTTCATTGTGTACGTGTCCAATCTGTTATTCAAACCGATATCCAAGCCCGTATTTCTCAGGCTCAACAAGCTTGTGTTTCACAAGGCTTGATGGATAAGGAATTTCCTTATCACATAACTCCTGCTCTAGAGCTGAAGGACAATGGATCGTATTACTTTATGGACCGTTTGTGGGTCCCAAGCCAAGATAATCTTCGTACCTTGCTTATGGATGAAGCCCATAAGTCTCGTTATTCTATTCATCCTGGCTCAGATAAGATGTATAAGGATCTTCGTATACAGTATTGGTGGCCTGGTATGAAGAAAGACATTGCCTTATACGTATCAAAATGCCTTACTTGTCTTAAGGTTAAGGCTGAACATCAGCGTCCTTCCGAACTATTGGAGCAACCAGAGATCCCAGTTTGGAAATAGGAAAACATTACTATGGATCTCATTACTAAACTCCCGCGCACAAAGAAAGGTCACTGTGACAACTCGAGTTTCTGACTTTCACTTTCGCATTAAATGCGCGTTGACCTTGACTGTTTAGTTGTTTGGATTGTGGACTTGAAATTGTACGCGATGTATTTTAATGAAACGTATTGTAGTTTTGCCTAAATGTGATTACCAGCTGTGGTAGAAAATAATATTAGAATTATTATTTAAAACATTTAGTCTAGATCACGAAACATGACTTACAGTTCGAAGGATCTCGAAACATATCCTTCGATTCGAAGGATCAACTTTCGGTCCGAAGGATCTCGAAACATATCCTTCGACCAAGGACCCTATCCTTCGACATCTTTCGGCCCAGCCTTTCTAATGGGCTTGGCCCATTTCTGTGATACGTTTAAATACGTGAATGCATGTAAGTCATCAGTTAGTTTCAAAAACCCTAGTTCTATTGTGTGTGTGTGACGGCATAGCAGACCCATCCTCTGTTCGAAGGATTTCATTCCGTAATCCAGATTTCCGGTTAGTGTGTGGTGTTGTTTACGATGCTTTGATTTCACGATGCTTTGATTTCATGATTAATCTATTGTCTTGCAATATATTGTTGTATGTTAATCGGATATGTATGACTATCGGATCTGTTTTTGATGATGTTCAATGATAATATTTTATGGATCGGTTATGATAACCGGATATGTATGTTAGATAGTTGAACCGAATGATGATTATGTTTACATGACACATAGATGACGATTCGGATTGGTTGATGATTGATTCTGTTACCGTTAAATGATTTCTGGGAATGATAGTAACTGTCGTAGATGATCGTGTGCCTTCTGTGTAATGTAACTGATGAAATGTGCTTGTTAATGATGATGACGGCTGTAGATGATTAGGGTTTCTGTTTCTGTAATTGACTGCGTGATATCCGTAACTGATTGTGATCAAACGTAACTGATATGTATCGAAAGATACTTGCTACTCGAAACATAGTTGTTGTCGAAAGATGCTTGTTAGTCGAACCATAGTAGTGTTGACCGAAGGATAGCTTTGACCGAACCATAGTAGTGTTGACCGAAGGATAGTGTTGACCGAAGGATAGTATTGACCGAAACATAATTAGGTTGACCGAAAGATGACAGTTGGTCGAAAGATGGCATTGGTTCGAAACATAACATTCGGTCCGAAGGATAACTGTGATAACTGCTTGTCGAAAGATCACTAATGTACCGAAAGATAAAGGTGGACCGAAAGATATATAATTGTGAACATATTTTGAATGTTGGAATGTATGTTTGATTTATTTGGCATGCCATGCTTAGTGATGAATGTTAACATTGGTATTCGTGTACACTAGCTGATGGTTTGATGTGAAACAATACGTGTTGTGCCGATATGCAAACTGACTGTTATGTGAACATTAAATTGCATGCGTATCATTGCGAACATGAACTGATTTGTTATACGTGCATACAATAGGACGTGATTAATTACTTGTGAGTGCATAACCTAGCATACCGAGCAAACCAAGGTGAGTTCACACAGCCAAGGCATGGGTTCCCAGGGTGGGAATGGGTTGGATGATTATTTGTGCATGCTTAAATGATACTTGTCGAACTGCCTTCGCACACACCCTGGTTGGTAAAGACTATGGTCGCGAACGAACTACTCAACTGCCTTCGCACACACCCTGGTCGGTAAAGACTATGGTCGCGAACTGATCGATTGCCTTCGCACACACCCTGGTCGGTAAAGACTATGGTCGCGAACTAATGGACCTAATCTTCGCACACATGCCTGTGAGGCCGCGATGGAACTGATACGATATGAGACTTAATTGAACGAACACATTATTACCCAAACTAAACTATTAACTGTGAACTCGCTCAACTAGTTTGTTGATCATTCTGTTACATGCCTTGCAGATCGTTAGGTACTTGGAGCTTGCACTGGAGAAGCGGGTTGTTGTGGACAAGGATCGTGGCTTTTCTTTTGAACTATTATGACACATAAAACTGTTAACTACTACTGGATTATTTACTATGCTTCCGCTACATTTTGAAACTATGGTTGTGTTTGAACACCTTTCGTGTTGAATGGATGGTTTACTTTTATTTTTACTTGATATTAATTGCATGTTCAATATGATTGGTGGCTTGATCCTGGTCAGTCACGCTCCCAAGCGGTGATACTCCGCGTGTGGATTTTGGGGGTGTGACAGTCACGATGCCATCTGGGTAGTCGTGGATCGTCTTACCAAGTCAGCGCATTTCTTGCCAATCCGTGAGGATTTTTCGGCTGACAAACTTGCTCAAATCTACGTGGATGAAATTGTAGCTCGACATGGTGTTCCTTTGAACATCATTTCTGACAGAGATGCTCGTTTCACTTCTCACTTTTGGAGAACCATGCAATCTGCTATGGGATCTCAACTTAATCTGAGCACAGCTTATCATCCGCAAACGGATGGTCAATCTGAAAGAACAATCCAGACACTGGAGGATATGCTTAGAGCTTGTGTGATCGATTTTGGTGGTAGTTGGGATTCACATCTTCCATTGATTGAATTCTCCTATAACAGCAGTTATCACTCCAGCATCAACATGGCTCCTTTCGAGGCTCTCTATGGTCGAAAATGTCGTTCACCAGTCTGCTGGAATGAGATCGGCGAGGCTCAACTTACTGGACCTGCCCTCATTTTAGAGACAACAGATAAGGTTAAGAAAGTACGTGATAACCTTCAGATAGCTAGAAGCCGTCAAAAGAGTTACGCGGACCTAAAACGCAAGCCCTTGGATTTTCAAGTCGGTGATCGTGTATTACTTAAGGTCTCACCTTGGAAAGGTGTGATCAGATTCGGAAAGAAAGGAAAACTTGCACCTAGATACGTTGGACCATTCAGGATCGTCGAAAGAATCGGTAAGGTAGCCTACAGACTTGAGTTACCTCCTGAACTTGGAAATGTTCATCCAACTTTTCACGTGTCCAATCTCAAGAGGTGTTTAGCTGATGAGAACCTCCACATACCGCTTGACGAAATTCGTGTTGATAAAACACTGAAATTTGTTGAGAAACCGGTAGAAATCATGGAACGTGAAGTCAAGTGGCTTAAACGCAAGCGCATTCCTTTGGTCAAGGTTCGTTGGGAATCTAAGCGTGGACCCGAGTTCACTTGGGAACGTGAAGATCAAATGAAGGCGAAATATCCGCATCTGTTTCCTCGAGTTTCCTCTAAATAAATTTCGGGACGAAATTCCCACAAGTAGGGGAGACTGTAACATTTGTGCTTGTAATCATTGTGAACAGTTCAATTATCAATAAAACAAAGTTATTTGATCCCAATGTTTGTTTGGTTGTGTTTTACATTTTTCATGTTTTGACTTTTGTTCAATTTCAAACTCTACATCGCTTTCTTTTTTGGGTAAAGGGTTACCCCGGTGATTCTATTAAAATGCAACCGCAAAAAAGTACAAGTAGTGAGGATGTGTTCCACACTAGTTCATATACAGGACATGCCCCATATATGTAAAACAAACAAATCCAAAGACCTATAAAACCCCAAAGACCTAGTCTACTATACATCATGACTCGACATCTAGCAGACAAACAATGCAAAACACAAACACATAATGTCAGCCACCATCATCAAAAATAAAGTGGCCACAAAACCGCAGCCCCTTCAGACGAAAAGCAGACAGTCTATCCATTCGAGAACTTGGAAGAAGAGGTGCTTGCCCCTGCTTTTGATGTAAAAGGATGAGTACCCGATGTCATAAATGCACTAGTTTCGTTGTATACTTCTTCGACCTCCTCCTCATCCGATTCCTGCTCGTCCCTTGAGGGTTTCTTCTCAACCCGACCCACGGTGGTACCTCCCTGATTCCCAGCCACTCGATCCCCCATGTTACCATTACCATCGTCATCTTTAAGACTATCAAAGGGGTTCGACGTTGAAACCTGATTCGAATTTTTCACAGCCGCATTCGGTTTAGGTTTGACCACCGGACGATAGACTACCTTAGGTTTTTGATTTTTTATATGAAGCCCTTGAGTAGTAGCTTTCTTCTTTTTAGCACCCACAACCTGAAAATCATCACCTTTTTTCCCATAATCCCCAATTGGAACAACCTGAGGGTTCTTTGGGCACGAACAATCATCATGACCAAAAACGCAACAACCCGAACACCTTAAAGGCTCCCAATCATATTCAATTTTGACTTCCACCTTAGAATAACCATTACCATCTAAAGATGGAATGGCAACAGTGACACTTCTTTTTAATTCAGCCCCCGCCTGTACTTCAATAAGAGCTCTAGCGTAACTACTTCTTCCCCAAGAGTCAGCACACATCGTAGCAGTATACGTATCCAACAACTTAGGCACCCCTATCTTTGATGCAATCAAACTAAGACCATCCTCGGTATAAGCTGTAAGCGGCACATCGTGCATCTTTAGACACTAGGATCTTTAGATCCTACATTAATTCTCGTACTTAACTTTGCCCTATTCGTACACAATAGGTCAACCCGCTCAGCAACAACCTGGGTGCACCTTCAAGAATTTCATGGAATGTCGTCCTAGTTCGTTCAGTGGCACGGAGGGGGCAGTTGGACTCCTCCACTGGTTTGAAAAGCTCGAGTCGGTTTTCGAAATGTGTGAATGCCCTGAGGCTCGCAGGGTGAAGTTCGCCACTGGCACACTTGAAGGGATTGCGCTCACTTGGTGGAACGCACAAGTGCAGATCTTAGGGTTGGCAGCTGCTAACGCCACACCCTGGAATGATTTCAAAGAACTGATCAAGAGGGAATACTGCACTAGAGAAGACATTCACAAGTTGGAGGACGAGTTGTATAACTTGAAAATGGTTGGTTCGGAAATCGAAGCTTACACCAAGAGATCGAATGAGTTGGCTGTGTTATGTCCAACTATGGTGGACCCTCCATACAAGCGTATTGAGTTGTATCTCAAAGGTTTGGCGCCAGAAATACAGAGCCACGTTACCTCAGCTAATCTCAACAACATCCAGGAAATCCAGCGTCTCGCTCATCGCATCACCGATCAGGCAGTGGATCAGAACAAACTGCCAAAGCGTATCAGTGCTACTGCTGCCACTACAGCTGCTACTTCTGCTACACCCAGCGACAACAAGAGAAAATGGGATGGGGATTCCAGCAGGGGATCGGTGTCTGTTCAGTCCCAAACTCAGCAACGTCGCACCAACGATTACCAGAGTCCGAGTCAGCAATCATCGGGAAGTCAGGGACAACGAGGTTATCAGGGTAATCATCCGTGGTGCAACAAGTGCAACAAACACCACAGTGGAAGGTGTCGGAAAGATCGCTGTCAAAGATGCCACAAGATGGGCCATGAGGCCAAAGATTGTAGAAGCGCGCGACCAGTAAACCAGAACCAGCAACTCCCACCGCCAGCTCCACAGAATCAGCAGCAGCAGCCACAGCGTGGAAATCGGGGATGTTTCCAGTGTGGGGCTGAAGGTCATTACAAACGCGATTGCCCTCAGTTGAACCAGAATCGCAACAACAACAACAACAACCAGGGCAACGGAAATAACAACAATCAGGGTAATGGTAACAACAACAACGGGGGAAACAACAACAACAACGGCAATGAAGCTCGTGGTCGTGCTTTTGTGTTGGGTCGAGGAGATGCAGTGAATGATCCCAATGTGGTTATGGGTAAGTTCCTTCTCGACGATATTTATGTTACTGTCTTATTTGATTCGGGTGCTGATACAAGTTATATGTCATTGAAAATGAGTAAATTATTAAAACGTACACCAACACCCCTAGACACCAAACACGTCGTAGAACTAGCCAATGGTAAAAGTGTAGAAGCCACACAGGTAGTCAAGGGTTGTAGTATTGTTCTAGCGGGTCAGACCTTCTCGATTGATCTCATACCTATAGTTTTGGGTAGTTTCGACGTCGTCATCGGTATGGATTGGTTATCCCAACATCATGCGGAGATCTTATGCAAAGAAAAAGTTATTCGTATTCCTCGCTCCAGTCAGGAACCTCTCAAAGTACAAGGTGACAAGAGTGGTGCTGTGGTTGGCATCATCTCTTACTTAAAGGCGCAGAAATGTTTACGAAAAGGACATACTGCCATTCTGGCACTTGTCACTGACGCATCAGCAAAGGAAAGGAAGCTGGAGGATATACCAGTTGTGCGTGATTTTCCTCAAGTGTTTCCTGAAGATTTACCTGGTTTACCTCCTTATCGTCAAGTCGAGTTTCAGATTGAGTTAGCTCCTGGAGCAGCACCAATAGCCCGCGCACCGTATCGTTTAGCTCCAACCGAACTGGAAGAACTGTCGAAGCAGCTACAAGAGCTCTTGGAAAAGGGCTTTATTCGTCCAAGCTCTTCGCCTTGGGGAGCTCCAGTGTTATTTGTGAAGAAGAAAGACGGTACGTTCAGGATGTGCATCGACTACCGCGAACTCAATAAGGTGACGGTGAAGAACCGTTATCCTCTTCCACGCATAGATGACCTATTCGACCAGTTGCAAGGGTCGTGTTACTATTCCAAGATTGATTTAAGGTCAGGGTATCATCAGCTGAGAGTCCGGGATGAGGACGTCTCCAAAACCGCTTTCAGAACTCGTTACGGACATTACGAGTTTCTTGTCATGCCATTCGGGCTTACGAACGCGCCTGCAGTCTTCATGGATCTTATGAACAGGGTGTGCAAACCCTATCTCGACAAGTTCGTCATTGTTTTCATCGACGACATCTTGATCTACTCCAAGAGTCAGGAGGAGCACGAACAGCACTTACGTCTTATCTTAGAACTTCTTCGAAAGGAGCAACTGTACGCAAAGTTTTCAAAATGCGACTTCTGGCTTCGTGAAGTCCACTTCTTAGGCCATGTGGTAAACAAGGATGGGATTCATGTCGATCCATCCAAGGTTGATTCGATCAGAAACTGGCCAGCACCGCGTACACCGACTGAAATACGCCAATTCTTGGGTTTGGCGGGTTACTACAGGCGATTTATTAAAGACTTCTCAAAGATCGCGCAACCACTTACTATGTTAACACAGAAAGGTGTCGTTTACAGATGGGGTAATACGCAAGAGACCGCTTTTCAGTACTTAAAGGATAGGCTTTGCAGCGCACCTATTCTCTCATTGCCAGAGGGCACAGATGACTTCGTGGTATACTGTGACGCATCTATACAGGGTCTGGGTTGTGTATTGATGCAACGTGATAAAGTTATTGCCTACGCCTCTCGGCAACTCAAGGTTCATGAACGGAACTACACGACGCACGATTTGGAACTGGGAGCTGTTGTTTTCGCGCTTAAGATATGGCGACACTACCTGTACGGTACCAGGTGCACGATTTACACCGATCACAGGAGTCTCGAGCATATTCTTAAGCAGAAGGATTTGAATATGCGTCAACGGAGATGGGTTGAACTTCTAAACGACTATGAATGCGCCATCAAGTATCATCCAGGCAAGGCCAATGTTGTGGCTGATGCCCTCAGTCGGAAAGACACTCTACCTAAGCGCGTGCGAGCGCTACAGCTTACTATTCAGTCTAGTCTTCCCTCTCAGATACGAGCTGCTCAGATGGAAGCTCTGAAACCCGAAAACGTCAAAGCTGAAGCCTTACGCGGCTCAAGGCAACGCATGGAACAAAAGGAAGACGGCGCCTACTATGTAACGGGGCGTATTTGGGTCCCACTTTATGGCGGTTTACGCGAACTAGTAATGGATGAAGCTCACAAGTCTCGCTATTCGGTACATCCAGGGTCGGATAAAATGTACCACGACATCAGTACTACTTACTGGTGGCCTAGTATGAAGGCCCACATCGCCACCTATGTTGGAAAATGCTTAACCTGTGCGAGAGTCAAGGTTGAATATCAGAAACCATCAGGCCTACTTCAGCAGCCTAAGATACCGCAATGGAAATGGGAAGAAATTTCCATGGATTTTGTTACAAGTCTACCTAGATCCCAGCGTGGGAATGACACTATTTGGGTGATCGTTGATCGACTCACAAAGTCTGCTCACTTCTTGGCTATCAAAGAAACGGATAAGTTTTCTACCCTAGCAGACATCTACTTGAAAGAAGTTGTTTCGAGGCACGGAGTGCCCACCTCTATTATTTCGGATCGCGATGCACGATTCACGTCAGAGCTTTGGCAAGCGATGCACAAATCCTTCGGCTCACGTTTAGACATGAGCACAGCATATCATCCTCAGACGGATGGGCAGTCTGAGCGAACTATCCAAACTCTTGAAGACATGCTTCGGGCATGCGTTATAGACTTCGGCAACGGCTGGGAAAAACACCTCCCTTTAGTGGAGTTTTCATACAATAACAGTTACCACACCAGCATTCAAGCCGCTCCATTTGAGGCATTGTACGGACGTAAATGCCGGTCACCTCTCTGTTGGGCAGAGGTGGGGGATAGTCAAATTACGGGTCCAGAGATTGTAGTGGACGCCACAGAAAAGATTGCACAGATACGACAACGCATGGCGGCAGCACGCGACCGTCAGAAAGCCTACGCGGACAAGCGTAGAAAGCCATTGGAATTTGAGGTCGGGGACCGGGTTTTATTGAAAGTTTCACCCTGGAAGGGTGTGGTTCGATTTGGTAAACGAGGCAAACTGAATCCGCGGTACGTCGGACCATTCGAAATCTTAGAAAAGATTGGCAAAGTAGCCTACAGATTAAACCTACCAGCTGAACTCGGTGCAGTTCACAATGTATTTCACGTGTCGAATCTGAAGAAATGCCTATCAGATGAGACCCTTATAGTTCCTTTTAAGGAACTCACTATCGACGAGCGGTTGCAGTTCGTCGAGGAACCAGTTGAAATCACGGACCGGGATGTTAAGGTCCTCAAACACAAGAGAATCCCTCTTGTTCGAGTTCGTTGGAACTCCCAGCGTGGCCCAGAGTATACCTGGGAACGCGAAGATCAGATGAAAGAAAAGTACCCCCAGCTATTCGAAACCAATGCATCCACTTCTGAGGCTGAAGCTACTACTACTGAATTTCGGGACGAAATTCCAAATCAACGGGGGGATGATGTGACACCCCAGGAAAACCAGTGAACGATGTAACTTGCCTAGCTTCCTCAGTGAGTGCGTACCAAATTTCGGGACGAAATTTCTTTTAAGTTGGGGATAATGTGACAACTCGAGTTTCTGACTTTCACTTTCGCATTAAATGCGCGTTGACCTTGACTGTTTAGTTGTTTGGATTGTGGACTTGAAATTGTACGCGATGTATTTTAATGAAACGTATTGTAGTTTTGCCTAAATGTGATTACCAGCTGTGGTAGAAAATAATATTAGAATTATTATTTAAAACATTTAGTCTAGATCACGAAACATGACTTACAGTTCGAAGGATCTCGAAACATATCCTTCGATTCGAAGGATCAACTTTCGGTCCGAAGGATCTCGAAACATATCCTTCGACCAAGGACCCTATCCTTCGACATCTTTCGGCCCAGCCTTTCTAATGGGCTTGGCCCATTTCTGTGATACGTTTAAATACGTGAATGCATGTAAGTCATCAGTTAGTTTCAAAAACCCTAGTTCTATTGTGTGTGTGTGACGGCATAGCAGACCCATCCTCTGTTCGAAGGATTTCATTCCGTAATCCAGATTTCCGGTTAGTGTGTGGTGTTGTTTACGATGCTTTGATTTCACGATGCTTTGATTTCATGATTAATCTATTGTCTTGCAATATATTGTTGTATGTTAATCGGATATGTATGACTATCGGATCTGTTTTTGATGATGTTCAATGATAATATTTTATGGATCGGTTATGATAACCGGATATGTATGTTAGATAGTTGAACCGAATGATGATTATGTTTACATGACACATAGATGACGATTCGGATTGGTTGATGATTGATTCTGTTACCGTTAAATGATTTCTGGGAATGATAGTAACTGTCGTAGATGATCGTGTGCCTTCTGTGTAATGTAACTGATGAAATGTGCTTGTTAATGATGATGACGGCTGTAGATGATTAGGGTTTCTGTTTCTGTAATTGACTGCGTGATATCCGTAACTGATTGTGATCAAACGTAACTGATATGTATCGAAAGATACTTGCTACTCGAAACATAGTTGTTGTCGAAAGATGCTTGTTAGTCGAACCATAGTAGTGTTGACCGAAGGATAGCTTTGACCGAACCATAGTAGTGTTGACCGAAGGATAGTGTTGACCGAAGGATAGTATTGACCGAAACATAATTAGGTTGACCGAAAGATGACAGTTGGTCGAAAGATGGCATTGGTTCGAAACATAACATTCGGTCCGAAGGATAACTGTGATAACTGCTTGTCGAAAGATCACTAATGTACCGAAAGATAAAGGTGGACCGAAAGATATATAATTGTGAACATATTTTGAATGTTGGAATGTATGTTTGATTTATTTGGCATGCCATGCTTAGTGATGAATGTTAACATTGGTATTCGTGTACACTAGCTGATGGTTTGATGTGAAACAATACGTGTTGTGCCGATATGCAAACTGACTGTTATGTGAACATTAAATTGCATGCGTATCATTGCGAACATGAACTGATTTGTTATACGTGCATACAATAGGACGTGATTAATTACTTGTGAGTGCATAACCTAGCATACCGAGCAAACCAAGGTGAGTTCACACAGCCAAGGCATGGGTTCCCAGGGTGGGAATGGGTTGGATGATTATTTGTGCATGCTTAAATGATACTTGTCGAACTGCCTTCGCACACACCCTGGTTGGTAAAGACTATGGTCGCGAACGAACTACTCAACTGCCTTCGCACACACCCTGGTCGGTAAAGACTATGGTCGCGAACTGATCGATTGCCTTCGCACACACCCTGGTCGGTAAAGACTATGGTCGCGAACTAATGGACCTAATCTTCGCACACATGCCTGTGAGGCCGCGATGGAACTGATACGATATGAGACTTAATTGAACGAACACATTATTACCCAAACTAAACTATTAACTGTGAACTCGCTCAACTAGTTTGTTGATCATTCTGTTACATGCCTTGCAGATCGTTAGGTACTTGGAGCTTGCACTGGAGAAGCGGGTTGTTGTGGACAAGGATCGTGGCTTTTCTTTTGAACTATTATGACACATAAAACTGTTAACTACTACTGGATTATTTACTATGCTTCCGCTACATTTTGAAACTATGGTTGTGTTTGAACACCTTTCGTGTTGAATGGATGGTTTACTTTTATTTTTACTTGATATTAATTGCATGTTCAATATGATTGGTGGCTTGATCCTGGTCAGTCACGCTCCCAAGCGGTGATACTCCGCGTGTGGATTTTGGGGGTGTGACAGTCACGATGCCATCTGGGTAGTCGTGGATCGTCTTACCAAGTCAGCGCATTTCTTGCCAATCCGTGAGGATTTTTCGGCTGACAAACTTGCTCAAATCTACGTGGATGAAATTGTAGCTCGACATGGTGTTCCTTTGAACATCATTTCTGACAGAGATGCTCGTTTCACTTCTCACTTTTGGAGAACCATGCAATCTGCTATGGGATCTCAACTTAATCTGAGCACAGCTTATCATCCGCAAACGGATGGTCAATCTGAAAGAACAATCCAGACACTGGAGGATATGCTTAGAGCTTGTGTGATCGATTTTGGTGGTAGTTGGGATTCACATCTTCCATTGATTGAATTCTCCTATAACAGCAGTTATCACTCCAGCATCAACATGGCTCCTTTCGAGGCTCTCTATGGTCGAAAATGTCGTTCACCAGTCTGCTGGAATGAGATCGGCGAGGCTCAACTTACTGGACCTGCCCTCATTTTAGAGACAACAGATAAGGTTAAGAAAGTACGTGATAACCTTCAGATAGCTAGAAGCCGTCAAAAGAGTTACGCGGACCTAAAACGCAAGCCCTTGGATTTTCAAGTCGGTGATCGTGTATTACTTAAGGTCTCACCTTGGAAAGGTGTGATCAGATTCGGAAAGAAAGGAAAACTTGCACCTAGATACGTTGGACCATTCAGGATCGTCGAAAGAATCGGTAAGGTAGCCTACAGACTTGAGTTACCTCCTGAACTTGGAAATGTTCATCCAACTTTTCACGTGTCCAATCTCAAGAGGTGTTTAGCTGATGAGAACCTCCACATACCGCTTGACGAAATTCGTGTTGATAAAACACTGAAATTTGTTGAGAAACCGGTAGAAATCATGGAACGTGAAGTCAAGTGGCTTAAACGCAAGCGCATTCCTTTGGTCAAGGTTCGTTGGGAATCTAAGCATGGACCCGAGTTCACTTGGGAACGTGAAGATCAAATGAAGGCGAAATATCCGCATCTGTTTCCTCGAGTTTCCTCTAAATAAATTTCGGGACGAAATTCCCACAAGTAGGGGAGACTGTAACATTTGTGCTTGTAATCATTGTGAACAGTTCAATTATCAATAAAACAAAGTTATTTGATCCCAATGTTTGTTTGGTTATGTTTTACATTTTTCATGTTTTGACTTTTGTTCAATTTCAAACTCTACATCGCTTTCTTTTTTGGGTAAAGGGTTACCCCGGTGATTCTATTAAAATGCAACCGCAAAAAAGTACAAGTAGTGAGGATGTGTTCCACACTAGTTCATATACAGGACATGCCCCATATATGTAAAACAAACAAATCCAAAGACCTATAAAACCCCAAAGACCTAGTCTACTATACATCATGACTCGACATCTAGCAGACAAACAATGCAAAACACAAACACATAATGTCAGCCACCATCATCAAAAATAAAGTGGCCACAAAACCGCAGCCCCTTCAGACGAAAAGCAGACAGTCTATCCATTCGAGAACTTGGAAGAAGAGGTGCTTGCCCCTGCTTTTGATGTAAAAGGATGAGTACCCGATGTCATAAATGCACTAGTTTCGTTGTATACTTCTTCGACCTCCTCCTCATCCGATTCCTGCTCGTCCCTTGAGGGTTTCTTCTCAACCCGACCCACGGTGGTACCTCCCTGATTCCCAGCCACTCGATCCCCCATGTTACCATTACCATCGTCATCTTTAAGACTATCAAAGGGGTTCGACGTTGAAACCTGATTCGAATTTTTCACAGCCGCATTCGGTTTAGGTTTGACCACCGGACGATAGACTACCTTAGGTTTTTGATTTTTTATATGAAGCCCTTGAGTAGTAGCTTTCTTCTTTTTAGCACCCACAACCTGAAAATCATCACCTTTTTTCCCATAATCCCCAATTGGAACAACCTGAGGGTTCTTTGGGCACGAACAATCATCATGACCAAAAACGCAACAACCCGAACACCTTAAAGGCTCCCAATCATATTCAATTTTGACTTCCACCTTAGAATAACCATTACCATCTAAAGATGGAATGGCAACAGTGACACTTCTTTTTAATTCAGCCCCCGCCTGTACTTCAATAAGAGCTCTAGCGTAACTACTTCTTCCCCAAGAGTCAGCACACATCGTAGCAGTATACGTATCCAACAACTTAGGCACCCCTATCTTTGATGCAATCAAACTAAGACCATCCTCGGTATAAGCTGTAAGCGGCACATCGTGCATCTTTACCCACACCGGAATAGCTTTAAGATCCTCTTTTTCTAATTTGATAGAGGCCGACCACATCTTCAAGATAATCGGAACATTTCTTATCATCCATGGCCCATCCTCTAACATTTTATCCATCCCTTCCTTAGTTTTAAACTTAAAGAAGAAGAAGCCATTCGCATTCATCATCAATCTATCCAGACCGTACTTGACCCAATTGTTCTTAGCAAAGTAATCCACCACCGGAAACGCTAGCCGTTTACCCAAGAAATACCCATAAAGAGTGTTTGCATACCTGTCCGTGACTTGCTTAACCGAAGCCAACGGAATAACAACATCAGCTCCATCAACAACCTCAGAAGACTCCATCTCCCTAAAATTCACTGGCACCTTCTCCTTCAAGTTCTTTACTGCATTTGCAAAAGATACCGGTTCCGTTGTCACTGAAGGTTGCAAATTCCCTTGACCTGCCAAAGCAGCCGCATTGAATTCCAATCTTTGCGCATAACTCTTGGTAGCTTGCTTAATCCCTTCCCAATCGGAAAACCTAGTTGCTGACCGCAAGTTTTCAGCATCAATTGGAACTGAATTCTTAACCAATTCATCAATTATGTTAACATTACGAGGTTCAGTTTGAGCCGAAAGATTGTCAATGATTTTAAACCTTGCTGCAATTTCTTCAAACGTTGCCCTCGGTGTCGCTTGAATATCATGTTGCTTACCACCCGAGCCGGTTAGATCATCCATCCCCAAAAATAAATTCGTACAATATCAACTAATCAGATGCAGCAGACTGATTAAAATATATTATGTATGACGGCTTGAATTAGACCTTAATGCCGTTAACAAAAGAAACCCTAGCTGTAATAGTCACCTCGGTCAAAGGAGCAAGAATCAGTCAACGAAAATTAGTGCATCCTCGTAGAACACAAACTGCCCTTGACTAAAAGTAAACCCTAGCAGCCGTAAATGCCAACCTCGAACAAAGGAACAAGAAACAGACAAAGCAATAAATATCTCCTCGAACAAAAGCAATCTGTCTTTGTCAGCCCCACTTTGGAACGGAACCCTAGTCAAACTAAAGAAGACAGCCGCAACTTCAATAAAATAAAAGAAACGGATCCCCACAAACCCTGATCTGATACTTGATTGATTAGCGCCTGCGCACAATGGGAAATCTGATTCGTAACACTAACCGAAGATCAACTTGAGACCAGGATTGAATTAATTTTCCAAGGGTTTCTTGGTCGCCTTTTTTCGCCCAGAGCCCCAATTGATGCTGAAAACTTGCGGTCAGGTACACACCTCTTATTTTATTGTTCATGATTGAATTTACATCATTAGGGTTGAAGAACTCGTAGTAATGGAGAGAGAGGAGGGCGATTTTAGGTGTGATGTTATGAGGGTCTAACCCTAATCCATCTCTAGTAATCTCCTTATATACACCCAAGGGGAAACCCAATTAGTTAGTTAGGGTAATCTGGCCCATCAACAATTACCAACTAATTATATTATAGGTTTAATATATTTTGATCCAAATAATATAAATGATTATAATGGCTACACAATTAAATATAATCATAATAATTGCATTAAGATTTCATCACATTATGATGTTTGCATTAAACCATACATGGATTTTATTGGCTTACAAATAAAGTGTTCTTTAACCTTCAGTTTGGAACTTTAGGTTGTTATCTAATGAACATGTAAATGTGTCAACCATTTGTTAGGAAAAATTGTTTTAATGTTCATCTAATATAGCTTTAAACTATTATAAGCTACTAGAACAGTGATGATCCTCAAAGAAATCTTTTGTTAGATATGTAATAAAGATTCTTTAATAATATATCTCTTCCTGGGTATAACCTTTGACAATCAATCATGCTTCTTTGTGTCTTAACGTTTATATCAGGATTTGGTTTAGTTATGAACACTCTTAGGTTATTTAATCAAATCCCAAACGTTATGCGAACACATAAAATCAGTTTTACTAGAAAACAGTTTTATTCCATTCAGAAGATTGATTGACACTAATGGCTTAATTAGAAGAGATAGGATCGGTAAACTTTTCCAAAATCCATTTCAACTCCAAATTATGGAGGTTATGTGATCATCAAAGTTAGTAGGTTTTTAAACCTAGATGACCTCCTGAGTTGATTATTGGGTTTGCTAGAAGTTTCAGTTTTATGAATTAGCTCTTGATTAGGTTTCTATCATTTTCAGGATTCTAAGTTTGTAAGAGTTGGTGCAGTATGGTGTACAAGAGGTGTAATCGGAGTTAAATTTGGAGTGAAATTTAATGACACTCTTCCCCCCGCCTCTTGTATTCCTTGCAAGTCGTTATAAGGACTTTGACTGCTCCCACTGACCTTAGAAAACTTTAGGAACTCAGCATGCTTAGGGTCAATACTTAACGACTAACAAATTCTAATAGAGAAAACAAATTAATGACATTAGTCGTTGTAGTTTCTCTTGTTGAGGATTATGTTAGTTTAGGTAAGAAATCTAAGTGCGCCCACAATTGAGCAACAATGAAACTTTTGTAAGAGTAGCATTAGATTTAAGGAGATAAGGTTTGATTGAACAGTGTCGTGATGGAGCGATGTCTTGTACAAGAGGTGGAAATTTAAAATTTTCAATCCCCCATCTCTTGCAACTATTGCAAGTTATTATTAAGACACTTAATGCTCCCACTGATCTTTAATATCTCTAGAATGCTACAAGAGAAGTTTCAATGAGCTACGTGACGTGGGAACCTATCACATATACGTTAGACTTTATTTGATTCCTTTAATGTCCAGATATCATGAGAAACTTTAGGGACATATTTAATAGAAATCTTATTAAGTACATATATGAATAGATTTCTTTTAAGACTATGGGCCATATGTGACAAAATTTAGATACAAGTTGATAGTCTTTCAAATGATAAATGAATTATGTCTGAATATTCCATTTGGAATAAGTTCCACGAATGTCAATGAATGACTTATGATGGACCCATACTTATTCCTTAAGCCAAGTAATATTTAGGGCTGTAACGTCATGATTTAGAATCACTGAAAATGAGATTAGATGAAAAAAATCATCCTCATTAACCATGTTATGATTTCTCATGAATTTTGGTTCTAATGGATGAAATTTATAAGTCTCATTTTCCTTTTGTCAAATTCTCATTTGCATGATGACAAAAGTTGTGAAAAAGTAAGGTATCATCTAGTTTCATCACAGTAATGTTTCTATCCAGATATTTAGAACAAATAAGATGAGAATTTAAGATAAGTGTGACTTTATGTTGACTATGCAAACCTCACAATCTTCATAACATTGCTTAATTATGATACTATATTCTGATTAATCAGAATATATAAGGTATCGAAAAGCGTTGTTGGAAGACTGTTCATTATGGTTCTTATAGTCTTAACATTTAATTTTGTCACTAACTCTCATGTTAGTTATTTGTCGAGTTCTGGTAAGGAAACGTATGGAACTAGAGTTAACTAATCATGTGTTAGTTGGAATATTAAAATTACCAGACTTAAATATCATTAGTAAGTTACTATCTAATCAATTTATCCAACTGTTCTTTTGAATAATGGATAGTCTCGTTGCTTATGCCTAGTCTAATGACATAATTATGCAGTGAGATTTTCCCTTGAAGAACCTTAACGTTGGGATTAGCACTTGTGATTTGTCTATGGACCTTAGAACAATCCTCTTGTAAAGTTCTTAGTGGTTGTAAGGTGAATAACATCTTATTTTCCAGTTTCAAACATTTATTTCTATGTACATATGTTGCTTATCAATACACTCGTTATACTTTGGTACTTTTGAGTGTTATAGCTGATTTATAATGCATCAAATTGTACAAATGAAAACTTAGTATGTAATGTACTGGAAAATGTACTTATTTCCATGCGTAAGCCCTTAACTTTACGGGTCATGGTATTGTACATTATAATATATTCACATATACCACTTAACCTTATAATTTATAATTTAAATGAAGACATGCACCTTAGGAGTTCTTGTGATTATTCCACAATTATAGATTAGTCTTAGGAAAAAATTAATCTGGAATAACTTTAATGATAGCAATTATATTAGAGAGTTCTTGATTATCATAAGAGACATCATGTTCGATTTATCCTAATCATCATGCTCTACTTTTCTTCCGTAGTGCCTTATCAGAAGAGAGCAATAGGATCATCGTGTCTTAAGAGATAATCAAGGATTTAATTTAAGAGCTAATTCCAATAGAAACTTTAAATAAAGCAAACATTTTGGGTTTAGGAATTAGAGTGGATGAGATATATGTAGAAGTAAATTATAGTGAGTAAAATTATGGGTATTTAAAATAAGGCAGACGAAATGATAATAAAATTAAGTAAGGATCATTAATATAAGGATCATTATGTGAAGAGATTGTGATATGTCTATTACTAACATCAAAATAATAGACTTAGTAAAGTCCTACTTAAACAAAGACAAATCAGCTTTGGCCAGAAGTGTAATCATTTAAGTATGTGTGCAAAGTAATCGTGACAAATCAGCTTTGGCCAGAAATGAGACAATCACTTTAGTTATGCACTTGTCAAGCATGCTAAACATAAATGAATTAAATCAGCTTTGGCCAGAATTAAGACATTTCACGTTTGTAATGCATACTTAACATAGCTGTTATAAGACTTGAACAATAAATAGATGTAGTAAATCAGCTTTGGCCAGAATTAATACATCAAAAACTCATTCAAGTTAAGCTATTTTGGTTTTGTAAAACATTATTTGATCCTTATTAATTAACTAAGTATTTACAAAACCAATTATTAATTAGCTAAGTCTTAGTTCACATTAAACAGCCTAAGTTTTTGAGATTTCGAGTCATGGTCTCGAGTCGTGCTGTTATGGTTTCGAGTCGCAACCTTAGTCTCGAGTTATGCTGTTATGGTTTCGAGTCGCAACCTTAGTCTCGAGTTATGCTGTTATGGTTTCGAGTCGCAACCTTAGTCTCGACTAATCACGTTATGGTTGCGAGTCGCAACCTCATGGTTTCGATCAATCACGTTATGGTTGCGAGTCGCAACCTCATGGTTTCGAGTAGCAACCTCATGGTTGCGAGTAGCAACCTCATGGTTGCGAGTAGCAACCTCATGGTTGCGAGTAGCAACCTCATGGTTGCGAGTAGCAACCTCGTTAACAGCTGTTTTGTGATAAGGTTGAATCAGCTAATTTTAAGGGATTTGATTATAATTTCAAAATATCTCTATCTATCCAAGTTAATTATTCGATTAAAATAATATATTATTCGAAACTTGGAGATAAAGTTATACAATTTTAGGAAATATAATCAAAATCTAACTTATCCCTAAATAAAGGGATTTCTTTTAAAATTAAATGTTAATTACATTATTACCAACAAAAAAAAAAAAAAAAAAACGTTGGATTATATCATAATTATAATATTAATAAGATTGTTTTTCCATTGAATTCAATTAATTTATAATACAATGGACATAACATGGTTAATGATTGCAGCAAACTTTATTTATGATATGAGATATTCTTTTCATCATCAATCATAAGCGTCCATAAAATATTGACTTCAATTAAATATTGATGAAGTGTAATTCGTAGAAGAATTCAATGAATTAATATTGATTTCGAATTTCAAAATCAACATATCAGTGGGAATTATTACCGAAAAAGTTTAACTGCTTTCCATTATTTTCATAAAACAACTTAGCAATCATCAAAGATAAAATAATTTTGATTGATTTTAATTTCCAAATCGATTCATTGAATTCCTTGATTGAATTGATACAATCAACATCTGCTCTGATACCACATGTTGATTATATCATAAGATCATGGGTAAAACATAAACCCTAATGATGTAAATTCAATCATGAACAATAAAATAAGAGGTGTGTACCTGATTAGCAGTCACCACACCAGAGAGGGAAGTAGACGTCATGTTCGTCAGATTGGTCTGGTTCCCCTTTAGGATGTATCTTCTTGATGGTAGTACCGAGTTCTTTAGGGTTGAAGAACTCGTAGTAATGGAGAGAGAGGAGGGCGATTTTAGGTGTGATGTTATGAGGGTCTAACCCTAATCCATCTCTAGTAATCTCCTTATATACACCCAAGGGGAAACCCAATTAGTTAGTTAGGGTAATCTGGCCCATCAACAATTACCAACTAATTATATTATAGGTTTAATATATTTTGATCCAAATAATATAAATGATTATAATGGCTACACAATTAAATATAATCATAATAATTATATTTAAACTTACATTCTCCCACTTAGCCGAGTAATCATTTATCATGAGTATTAGATTAGTCTGATCAGAAGTTAATACTCATTTTAGCCTTAAACAAGTACTATAGCAGAGAAATACAGCCGTTGAATCATTATGCGACTCAGGACCCCCATTAGTCATACTATAGCCTTAATTTAAAACCTAACAGTTATGATCAAAATACAAACAAGCCCTTTAGCGTTTGATTTGTATTTATAGTTGTCTATATGTCATTACACCGGCAGAACATATGTAAGAGACATACAAAATCAAACTGATGAGGAATATTAAAAGTTAATCATTCATAGTACGATATGCAGTTGTACATAGTCATCAATAAACCCGTGATTATTATAAGCGCTTACATAATAGTTATGGGTGATAGACTTTTAGTTATAGGATCCTTAAGCATATCATGAATGCATTCGATACAAAGATTTAGTTTCCTCAATTCGTTCATAAACGAATAATTAATTGCGTATCGAAATTTAATGCAGCACCTCTCGAACTGTTACTGTTCAAGGAGACATGGTAGCTGACTTTATCACAACAAGTCTTCAATATATTAATTATATGGAGTTAATAAACTTATGAGTCCACTGATAAATTTCCAACAACATTTAGTGACTATATTATGTCGTTATAACTTAGGTTGTTATTATCAGTTTATTATGACTCCTCCATAAGATAGGTTTTGTCTGCTGACATAGAGATATACCCGAAATTACATTTTGTCATCTTTGAATATTACAAAGTTAGAGTAATAAACCGGTTTGATTTCTCACTTCTTTTTCAAATCATAGCTTTTCGTTTCTTTTAAAGATATTGTAATACTCAGTTAAATGCTTCACATTAATCTAGACATATCTAGTGTGTTGCAATGTGAGTAATATCTAAACGAGTATAGACTTAAACTTACATAAGGCTTCTAATTAATGAAGCGTAAGAAATAATCTCATTTAGCCTATTATCCTCTAAAGGAGAGCAGTATTGTTTGTTACATATGTAAGGACCAATTTAATGTTAAACTTATGGAACGGAAGTAATGTCCCATTTGGTCTATCTCAACATGTTATGATATCTATTATGTAAGAGATATCTTTGAGATCTATTATATCAAAGTTTGTGTTAACAATGCTTTGACTTATGTAACATCTACTTGTCAAAAGAATATCATCTATATAGACAAGTTTATCTTAGTTGCTCCCACTCATCTTGAGGTAGGTACATTAATCCACTTGATTGTTGATGAGAGTTATACGCTAACTGGTGCTAAAACGTACTCAGTTTAATGCGACAAATACTCCGGAACATCAACATATACTCAACATACCTTAAATAACCTTTACATAACTTAGAAATAAGTTTTGAAGGCTTTGATATGGCAAAAACAAGTTAATTCGCTTACAGGGACTAAACTTGACAAACGGCGAAAGTATGCCAATTTGAACTGTAACGAACATTCCGGAACATGTCCATAAGTTAAACATACCATAAATATCCTTTACATAGCTTAGAAATAGGCTTTGAGGGGTTTGGTATGCTAAAACAAACTTTTGGATCATTCAGGGGCTAAAAGTGTCAAAAACTGCACAAGTTTGCACTTTCGCGCATAACTTACGTTCTGAATACATCCGGACATCCAAAAATTTATGTAAGCATCCTAATATTATGCCTTAGTGTTTGGCATGAGAAAAATCCATTCGTCGCGTCATTTGGATCGTCTTTCGCGCTTATGCGCATTCCGTCGTAATTAAGCGAACATCGCGATCGTACGGCCAAACGAACCGACATCCGGAATATTTTTGAGCATATTTCAAGTCCCCTACACTTTAACTTCATCCTAGAGCCTTGAAATGAGGTTAACGGGGCTTAAACGTGCCAAAAATGGGCCAAATTACGTGTTTCTGAAGTGCAGGGACCAAAATTGAAAATTCTGATCTGTGACCCTCAGGCGGGGCGCGTAAAGGTAAGGCCAACCTTTACGCGGGGCGCGTGGGACTGTCAGACCAGATTCAATGTTTGCATTCAATGCAGTTGGCCTTTCGTTCGATCAAGGGGCAATGCCCTTTCACCCAATCAAGAGCCAAGGGCCAAGTCCTGACTTACCACAATATTTTGACAAGTGTACGCACCCGATCGTGGCACGATATTCGATAAACGATTCTAACGGTTATGCTTTTCCTATAAATACCCCCCCCCCTTTTTGCAAAAACCCACACAATCTGATCAAGAGCTCTAAGTTGGAACCTTTGTTTCATACCTGAGCCATTTTGATCTAGATTAGCATTCGGGGACCCTCCGTAAGTATTCTTTCGCTCTTTTATTCGCTTTTCGAGTCCGAAAGTCAACGTTTTGTTGACTTTCTACATTGACCAGCCTATGGTCAACCCGAAGTTCATGGAACTTCATAACGTGAGCGTGATCATGATGGTTATAGTCCGTAGTGACTATACCTACTGATTACCACGTTATCTAGGCTCAGTGACGAGTCGTAGTTTCGGCCAAAATGTGCATTCTTGCATATTTTGTAACCAAACTACTCGTGAGCATCAAAGCCGTTTGCTTTGATGCCAAACCTGTTTTCTAAACTTAGTTAAGCATGTTCTAACATGCTTAGCTCGTCACTTTTAGGCCGATAAGAGTTTTGTGTCCTTAGCATTTGAGCCTTTGCTTTCGATGACTAGAACAAAACTAGGAATGCTCTCTCTCCTATAGGCGATTTCTTTGTTCTTCATGAATCCTAAGTTTTTCTTCGTGATCTTGTGTATAACAGTCTGTGATTAGAGGATTGATCTTACAAAACTCTATAACAAACTCGTTAGCACTAGGGATCGATCTAGAACTAGGGTTTGTTTTCATTTCTTCTTGTAATCGCCGCTCTAGTTTTGATTCAAGAACCCTGATTTATTAAGTTGGTAGTCACTGATTGCGGTTAACTGAGATTAACTTAGCTAGATTGGTGCTCAGATTTAATCGGTTAAGGGTTCAGGTTTCTTTCTAGGGTTTATAGGATTTAGGGTTTTGTCTTCTGGTTGTTACCGTCAGGTTTCTTGCTAGGGTTTTCGTGCATGATTGTTTTCTGATTTGATTTCTTGAGAGAGGTGAATTTTTTAGCATGGATGAACGTAAGAAATCGGAGGGGGGTGTGCATGCTGGTCGTTATAAGCCGCCATTCTCATCTGCATCGTTCCAGGGTTTAGCTTCAAGAGTTGTTAACATTGAGGGCAAAACTCTAATGCCGCGGCGGGGGTTTTTTCCTTCTACTAATCATGAGCAGGGTAAGTTTAATGTGATTGATGAGTTGACTAAAATTACTGTTCCAGTTTCTGAGGGATCTGTTCAGCATGAGCAAAAATCTGATGATGTGCCGAGTCAAAACAAGGTTGATGATGTGACTAAACCTGTTTCATATGCTGAATCGGTGATTAATGCTAATAATCGGAAGATAAATTTTAGATCGCTTGCTAGTTCTGATCGACGTGACGATTGTGATGTGGTTCTACCGAAAGATTCTGTTCGAGTTGTCACGGACAAACTTGCTAATACGTTGTATGGGTATTTCCTGGGAGATCGGATCGCTTATCCGGTGGTTGATTACTTCGTGAAGAATAACTGGAAAAAGTATGGGCTGCAAAAATCCATGATGAACGCTAACGGTTTTTTCTTTTTCAAGTTTGCTGATCGGTCGGGTATGATGTCCGTTCTTGAGGAGGGTCCATGGATTATTAGGTCTCAACCTTTGTTTTTATGTGAATGGAATCCGAGTACTAAGCTGGTTAAGTCAGAGGTGAAGAAAGTCCAGTTATGGGTTAAAATTCATGATGTCCCTCTAGCCGCTTATACAGAGGATGGCCTTAGCTTGATTGCCACAGCAATTGGTGAACCAAAGTTGCTTGACTCATATACCACTTCGATGTGCTTGGATTCTTGGGGTCGGATCAGTTATGCAAGGGCCTTGACTGAAGTGTCGGCTGATAAAAATCTCAAAGAGGAAATCACAATGGCTGTCCCGGACCTTCAAGGTGAAGGGTATGTTAAGGAGACCATGTACGTAGAATATGAATGGAGCCCTCATAGGTGTTCTCTGTGTTGTGTTTTTGGCCATGCAGATGATCATTGCCCAAAACAACCAAGAAAGATGGTTAAACAAAACTATGAGGATAAGCAAAACAAACCGTTTGATGCTGGTAAACGTTATGACAAAAGGCCGGTTGTTGATGAGGAAGGATATACGGGTGTTCAATCGAAGAAAGCGGCTCGAAAGGCTGGCTTTCCAGTCAACAAGCCAAAAACAAAATTCGAATATAGGCCGGTGGGCCCAAAACCGAAGGAAGCTAGTAATAAATCGGAGCCGTCTAATTCAGTATTCTCTCAAAACCCGTTTTCTGTGCTAAATAATGTTGATAACTTGGAAGTTGGGGAATCTAGTAAAGGTAGAGGTGGTGAACAGCAATTGTCGGATGATGAGGAAGTTATTGAAGTTTACAACGAAACGGATGAATTTATCATGGAAGGTACTAATAACCCGCATAAAAAACAAGGGGCAAGCACTCCTTCTCAAGGGGTTTCCAATGGTTAGTCTAGCTTTCTGGAATATTAGGGGGTTGAACCGCCCTCTAAAACAGAAGGAGGTTCGGAAGATTCTTAAGGAACGTAATTTAAGCTTTTGTGCAGTTCTTGAGTCGCATATGGATGTGGATAATCTTAGGAAGGTTCGTAATTCAGTTTTCTGTCGATGGGAATGGACTTCGAATGGAGGTATTTGTGATAAGGGTACGCGTATTATCATAGGGTGGAACCCGGATATTTTCGATATAATGGTTTTGGCTCAAACCCCTCAGGTGATGCATCTCCAATTATTTCTTAAAGAGGATAAAAAGTGGTTCTTTTGCTCGGTAGTGTATGCACAAACAGATGGTTGGTGACAAATCTTGGATTATTATGGGTGATTTCAACTCGGCTTTGCATCTAGAGGATAAATCTTTGGGGGCGTCTTCTATCTCAACTGGTATGCGTGATTTCCAAGCGTGTGTGTCGGAGATTGAAGTTATGGATATTAATCAGTCAGGTTTTCATTACACATGGAATCAAAAGCCGAAGAGGGGTGTGGGTCTTCTCAAGAAACTGGATCGTGTGATGGGTAATACGTCGTTTATTACTGATTTCCCTAATGTTATGGCTGTGTTTTACCCTTACAGGTTGTCGGATCATTCGCCATGTGTTCTCACGATTAATAAAGCTGCCTCCAACATGTCACACCCCCAAAATCCACCTGCGGAGTATCACCGCTTGGGAGCGTGACTGACCAGGATCAAGCCATCAATCATATCAAACATAGCATTTAATAATAATAAAAGTAGTTAATGTAATTCACGATGACATGATTGATGTTTCAAAACCAAACACTGTTTAAGTAGCGGAAGCATAGTAATGTAAACCCAAAATATATTATAAGTTCAATATCGTTCACGATCCATTTGCCCACAACGACCTGCTCCTTCCTTGTGCAAGCTCCGTAAGTACCTAAGGTCCTGCAAGGCATGCAGCAGATAATCAACAACTAGTTGAGCGAGTTCACAGTTAACAGTTCAGTAATAGTACAGTGCGAGTAATAGTATGATCGTTCGTTATGTCGTGTATCGTATTAGTTTCCATCGCGGCCTCCCAGGCAGGTATGCGAAGATATTAGGGGATGTTCATCCCGTGTGTTCTAGACTAGGTTTATCTGTATCGCGGTCTACCAGGCAGGTGTGCGAAGATTAGTAAATTACAGTTCGCGGCCTTCCAAAGGCAGGTGTGCGAAGTCAGTCATAATATCGCGGCCAACCCTTGGCAGGTGTGCGAAGATCAGTTCAATAAGTGTTACTAGTCTAGCAGTAGTTCTAACAGTGGAGTATGTACCATAGTTCATCCCATAACATCACTACGTTCCATTATAGACAAGTACCAGTAAATAATCAAATCCCATTCCCACCCTGGGAACCCCATGCCTTGGCTGTGTGAACTCACCTTGGGTTGCTCGGTAAGGTTAGCGCATGTGTTCGTAATTTGATCAGTCCAAATCCTATTATGGTTTCAGTACCAGTCAGTTATTTATTCAAGCAGATCACATACGGTTATTACACAAATATGAATAAACTTAGCACGTATTGTCACACGAGTTACAACAAATGTTCCAGTTATACACATATATGACATACTGGCCGATCATCACCAACATGGATTGTCCACTTAATTGAGCATGAAATTTCAACACACATTAATTAACACTAACATAAGATATCACTGTTATGTTTCATGAACCCAACCAATGTATCCGGCCCATAATACCAGTCCAGCATTTTCGTTATAAGCACATGAACACATTTAACATACCATAAACACACATTTGGTTCCAATCCTTTGCACACATTCACACACAGTGCATGCTATAACTATATATATTGTTCTTTCAAGATGGCCGACAAGATTAGTATCCATAATAGTTCCCACATGCAACCTTTCCCTATTATAAAAGTCGGACGAACTTATAGATAAAACTCGGACTGGGGGTTCCTTTACAAAACTCAGACAAAGGGCTTGTCCCTTTTTAAAACTCGGACCCCCATCCTTTTTACAAAACTCATCCATCCCCTTTTTAAAGTCGGACCTATGCATTATCCATAAAGTTCGGACAAACCCCACACACAAAAGCAATATTACAGATTTTTAATAAAATATCGGTTGGCACTTAAGTACCATTGGGCCGATTACAAGCAGCCAATGGTCTCTACTTGAGCCGCCCAATACCACCAATCGGAGATCAACATATCCTTTGACAAAACAATGAGTTCTAATCACCACATATCCCTAGGATTGTTATGACTTTGCTTAATTGTTTTGTAGTCTACTGAGCCGCCATTTTTAGTAATCATTCTCACCCTCCATCAATTTTATAATGAACCGACACAAGTTTACAAATGTTTAACCACCTCAAGATGGGATTGGACCAAGCAAGCATACACAAGGTTTCCCATTGGACCCCTATATTCACTCATAATAATAGTCAACACCAACTCACAATATATGATCATGCCATGCATACACCAATCGAATCCTCTAAATTCCTACTGACACTTAATTAAATGACCACATGTTTATGTCAGATCCCACATGACTTCCATGTTCACAATCCTATGCTCATCATCGCTATTTTTTTTAATCAATTTTCATATCCATGGCCGACATCAATAGACAACACAAGAGATTATTGGACCAATTTGATTAATGGTGGGTTGCAAGTCAACATCACTTCAAATATAAACAATATGCAAAAACACAACTGATTATACATCTGATTATAAAGATTCCTATCCTATCCAATCTATCCAAACCACACACGAGAATCGCATACAGTTAATTCATGACACCAATAGATGTGCTTTAAATCAATTAACATTGACAACTCATGAGAATTATCATAACAATTATCACACAACATGAAAAATGAATAAATGAGAGCCACTAACCGGACTCTTGATTAAACAAAATGCAAATCTCGAACAGGTGGAGAAAAGTATCCATGCCGTCGCACAATAGATGCAAAAGTAGGGTTTGTTATACTATCCCCTCTAATAAATCACGCAACATGAAATTTTATGGACAAGGGGGGGGGGGTTTGGGCCGGTTGTAATTTTAATCACAACCACAACAGATTGGGTCGGCTACAAATAACAATCAACACAATGATCTGGGCCAAAGCCCATTTGGTTTTCGTTGGCTAGTTAGTGGATGAAAACACATGAAGTGTTTTCGGCCATAGGGTGTTTTCGATGGGGTGTTTTCATGAGGGATGTTTGGCATGCGTTCCATTTTATTACTCATACAACATATATATTAACCAACGTACACTCATATATCAACAAATACACTTATGCTGTACATCAAATATAACATATCCATCACAACATGATATGACGTATTACAAACGTGCACAGATGCGAAACAAACAGGTCGTGTAACAAACAACTTAAACAATTAACGTGCAATAAATGCGAATTAGAAATCTTGGAATTTCGAGTTGTCACATTATCCCCAACTTAAAAGAAATTTCGTCCCGAAATTTGGTACACACTCACTGAGGAAGCTAGGTAAGTTATATCGTTCACTGGTTTTCCTGGGGTGTCACATCATCCCCCCGTTGATTTGGAATTTCGTCCCGAAATTCAGTAGTAGTAGCTTCGGCCTCAGTAGTGGTTGCATTGGTTTCAAATAACTGGGGTACTTTTCTGTCATCTGGTCTTCGCGTTCCCAGGTGTACTCTGGGCCACGTCGGGAGTTCCAACGAACTCGAACAAGAGGGTTTCTCTTGTGTTTGAGGACCTTCGCATCCCGGTCCGTGATTTCAACTGGTTCCTCGACGAACTGCAACCGCTCGTCGATAGTGAGTTCCTTAAAAGGAACGATGAGGGTCTCATCTGATAGGCACTTCTTCAGATTCGACATGTGAAATACATTGTGAACTGCACCGAGTTCAGCTGGTAGGTTTAGCTTGTAGGCCACCTTGCCTATTTTCTCTATGATCTCGAACGGTCCGACATACCGCGGATTTAGTTTGCCCCTTTTGCCAAAACGAACCACACCCTTCCAGGGTGAGACTTTTAATAAAACCCGGTCCCCGACCTGAAATTCCAACGGTTTTCTACGCTTATCCGCGTAGGCTTTCTGACGGTCGCGTGCTGCCGGCATGCGTTGTCTTATTTGTGCAATCTTTTCTGTGGCGTCCACTACAATCTCTGGACCCGTAATCTGACTATCCCCCACCTCTGCCCAACAGAGAGGTGACCGGCATTTACGTCCGTACAATGCCTCGAATGGAGCGGCTTGTATGCTGGTGTGATAACTATTATTGTACGAGAACTCCACCAAAGGGAGGTGCTTTTCCCAGCCGTTGCCGAAATCAATAACGCATGCCCGAAGCATGTCTTCAAGAGTCTGGATCGTTCGCTCAGACTGCCCATCCGTCTGAGGATGATAAGCTGTGCTCATGTCTAATCGTGAGCCAAAAGATTTGTGCATCGCTTGCCATAGCTCTGATGTGAATCGTGCATCCCGATCCGAAATGATGGAAGTGGGCACTCCGTGCCTCGAAACAACTTATTTAAGGTAGATGTCTGCGAGAGTGGAGAACTTATCCGTTTCCTTTATAGCTAGGAAGTGTGCAGACTTGGTGAGTCGATCCACGATCACCCATATGGTATCATTCCCACGCTGGGATCTGGGTAGGCCTGTAACAAAATCCATGGAAATTTCTTCCCATTTCCATTGAGGTATCATAGGCTGCTGAAGTAGGCCAGCTGGTTTCTGGTATTCAGCCTTGACTCTCGCACAGGTCAAGCACTTGCCGACATAGGTGGCGATGTGGGCCTTCATACTAGGCCACCAGTACGTGGTTCTGATGTCGTGATACATTTTATCCGCCCCGGGATGTACTGAGTAGCGAGACTTGTGTGCTTCGTCCATCACAAGTTTGCGTAGACCGCCATGGAGTGGGACCCAAATACGCTCCGTGACATAGTAGGCGCCGTCTGCCTTCTGTTCCATTTGCTGTCTTGAGCCGCGTAAGGCTTCAGCCTTGACGTTTTCGGGTTTCAGAGCTTCTAACTGAGCAGTTCGTATCTGAGCAGGAAGACTAGACTGAATCGTAAGCTGGAGCGCTCGCACGCGCTTCGGTAAAGTGTCTTTCCGACTGAGGGCGTCAGCCACAACATTGGCTTTGCCTGGATGATACTTGATAGTGCATTCATAATCGTTAAGCAACTCGACCCATCGTCGTTGACGCATATTCAATTCCTTCTGCTTGAAGATATGCTCGAGACTCCTGTGATCGGTGTAAATCGTGCACTTGGTACCGTACAGGTAGTGTCGCCATATCTTAAGTGCAAAAACAACAGCTCCCAGCTCTAAATCGTGCGTCGTGTAGTTCCGTTCGTGAACCTTGAGTTGACGAGAGGCGTAGGCAATCACTTTATCCCGCTGCATCAATACGCAACCCAGACCCTGTATTGACGCGTCACAATATACTACGAAATCTTCCGTGCCCTCTGGCAATGAGAGAATAGGTGCGCTGCAGAGCCTATCCTTTAAGTACTGAAAAGCAGTCTCCTGGGGTTCTCCCCAGCGATAAACGACACCCTTTTGTGTCAGTAGCGTAAGCGGCTGAGCAATCTTTGAGAAGTCTTTGATGAATCGCCGATAGTAACCCGCCAAACCCAAGAATTGGCGTATTTCCGTTGGTGTACGCGGTGCAGGCCAGTTCCTGATTGAATCTACCTTGGATGGATCGACATGATTCCCATCCCTGTTCACCACATGGCCTAAGAAGTGGACTTCACGAAGCCCGAAGTCACATTTTGAAAACTTTGCGTACAGTTGCTCCTTCCGAAGAAGTTCCAAGATAAGACGTAAGTGCTGCTCGTGCTCCTCCTGACTCTTGGAGTAGATCGGAATGTCGTCGATGAAGACAATGACGAACTTGTCAAGATAGGGTTTGCACACCCTGTTCGTAAGGTCCATAACTGCAGGCGCGTTCGTAAGCCCGAATGGCATGACTAGGAACTCGTAATGGCTGCAGCGAGTTCTAAATGCTGTCTTGGAGACGTCCTCATCCCGGACTCTCAGCTGATGATAACCAGCCTTTAGATCAACCTTGGAGTAGTAACTCGACCCTTGCAACTGGGCGAATAAGTCGTCAATGCGTGGAAGAGGATAACGGTTCTTCACTGTGACCTTGTTCAGTTCACGGTAATCAATCTCACATCCTGAAGGTGCCATCCTTCTTTTTCACAGATAATTGATATCCAAAAGTTCTTGTAGCTCCCCAAGGCGAAGAGATAGGTCGGACAAATCCCTTATCCAAGATTTCTTGTAGCTGCGTCGATAGTTCTTCCGATGCTGGTGGAGCTAAGCGATACGGTGCTCGAGCTATGGGTGCTGCTTCCGGAGCTAGCTCGACTTGAAACTCGCCTTGGCGATGAGGCGGTAGACCTGGTAAATCTTTAATGAGTTCCTTGAAGTCGTTCCAGGGGGTGGCGTTAGCAGCTGTCAACCCTAGTATCTGTACTTGCGCGTTCCACCAGGTTAGCGCGATTCCTTCCAAAGTACCAGTGGCGTACTTGACCCTACGAGCCTCAGGGCATTCACTCATCTTGGATACTAACTCGAGCTTCCCAAACCAATGGAGTAGTCCCACTGCTCCTCCTGTGCCACTGGATGTGCTTGGACGACAGTCCATGAAGCTCTTGAATGTGCAGACAGGTTGTTGTGCATTCTGACCCGTTGCGCGAGAAAGATAGGTCAAGGTTAAGCGCGAGAGTTGGGTCACGAGAGTAGGATCTAACATCCTAGGATAAGTCTGGAATAGCAGGTTATACCTCCTGCCTGTGCGGCTGCAAGCGCCGCAACAACTTGTTCGTTAATGAGAGCCGTCAACTGGGCTTGAGTCATGTTAACACGTCCAGACATGATCGAACAGTAAAGGTAGCATAAGTATGAATGGTTCGCGAGTAGTGCGATGACAGAAAAGTGTAGGCACATAGGTGTTCTCAAGCAGTAACAAGTAGTGAGCAAAGTAATGTAAGCATAGGACGAGCAAAGTTCTATGCAATTCTAGCATGTAGGCAATAAACATAAACCTTATTACCTAGGATGTTGAGTCTTGCACGTGGAGCGAAGCGTCGCTGTGGATCGTTGAGAGCACTGTTCTGGTTATAGTCTGGTTTTAATAAAAACGTTTTCCCCATATTAAAACCAAGTTCTCTATAACCAATGGCTCTGATACCAATCTGTCACACCCCCAAAATCCACCTGCGGAGTATCACCGCTTGGGAGCGTGACTGACCAGGATCAAGCCATCAATCATATCAAACATAGCATTTAATAATAATAAAAGTAGTTAATGTAATTCACGATGACATGATTGATGTTTCAAAACCAAACACTGTTTAAGTAGCGGAAGCATAGTAATGTAAACCCAAAATATATTATAAGTTCAATATCGTTCACGATCCATTTGCCCACAACGACCTGCTCCTTCCTTGTGCAAGCTCCGTAAGTACCTAAGGTCCTGCAAGGCATGCAGCAGATAATCAACAACTAGTTGAGCGAGTTCACAGTTAACAGTTCAGTAATAGTACAGTGCGAGTAATAGTATGATCGTTCGTTATGTCGTGTATCGTATTAGTTTCCATCGCGGCCTCCCAGGCAGGTATGCGAAGATATTAGGGGATGTTCATCCCGTGTGTTCTAGACTAGGTTTATCTGTATCGCGGCCTACCAGGCAGGTGTGCGAAGATTAGTAAATTACAGTTCGCGGCCTTCCAAAGGCAGGTGTGCGAAGTCAGTCATAATATCGCGGCCAACCCTTGGCAGGTGTGCGAAGATCAGTTCAATAAGTGTTACTAGTCTAGCAGTAGTTCTAACAGTGGAGTATGTACCATAGTTCATCCCATCACATCACTACGTTCCATTATAGACAAGTACCAGTAAATAATCAAATCCCATTCCCACCCTGGGAACCCCATGCCTTGGCTGTGTGAACTCACCTTGGGTTGCTCGGTAAGGTTAGCGCATGTGTTCGTAATTTGATCAGTCCAAATCCTATTATGGTTTCAGTACCAGTCAGTTATTTATTCAAGCAGATCACATACGGTTATTACACAAATATGAATAAACTTAGCACGTATTGTCACACGAGTTACAACAAATGTTCCAGTTATACACATATATGACATACTGGCCGATCATCACCAACATGGATTGTCCACTTAATTGAGCATGAAATTTCAACACACATTAATTAACACTAACATAAGATATCACTGTTATGTTTCATGAACCCAACCAATGTATCCGGCCCATAATATCAGTCCAGCATTTTCGTTATAAGCACATGAACACATTTAACATACCATAAACACACATTTGGTTCCAATCCTTTGCACACATTCACACACAGTGCATGCTATAACTATATATATTGTTCTTTCAAGATGGCCGACAAGATTAGTATCCATAATAGTTCCCACATGCAACCTTTCCCTATTATAAAAGTCGGACGAACTTATAGATAAAACTCGGACTGGGGGTTCCTTTACAAAACTCGGACAAAGGGCTTGTCCCTTTTTAAAACTCGGACCCCCATCCTTTTTACAAAACTCATCCATCCCCTTTTTAAAGTCGGACCTATGCATTATCCATAAAGTTCGGACAAACCCCACACACAAAAGCAATATTACAGATTTTTAATAAAATATCGGTTGGCACTTAAGTACCATTGGGCCGATTACAAGCAGCCAATGGTCTCTACTTGAGCCGCCCAATACCACCAATCGGAGATCAACATATCCTTTGACAAAACAATGAGTTCTAATCACCACATATCCCTAGGATTGTTATGACTTTGCTTAATTGTTTTGTAGTCTACTGAGCCGCCATTTTTAGTAATCATTCTCACCCTCCATCAATTTTATAATGAACCGACACAAGTTTACAAATGTTTAACCACCTCAAGATGGGATTGGACCAAGCAAGCATACACAAGGTTTCCCATTGGACCCCTATATTCACTCATAATAATAGTCAACACCAACTCACAATATATGATCATGCCATGCATACACCAATCGAATCCTCTAAATTCCTACTGACACTTAATTAAATGACCACATGTTTATGTCAGATCCCACATGACTTCCATGTTCACAATCCTATGCTCATCATCGCTATTTTTTTTAATCAATTTTCATATCCATGGCCGACATCAATAGACAACACAAGAGATTATTGGACCAATTTGATTAATGGTGGGTTGCAAGTCAACATCACTTCAAATATAAACAATATGCAAAAACACAACTGATTATACATCTGATTATAAAGATTCCTATCCTATCCAATCTATCCAAACCACACACGAGAATCGCATACAGTTAATTCATGACACCAATAGATGTGCTTTAAATCAATTAACATTGACAACTCATGAGAATTATCATAACAATTATCACACAACATGAAAAATGAATAAATGAGAGCCACTAACCGGACTCTTGATTAAACAAAATGCAAATCTCGAACAGGTGGAGAAAAGTATCCATGCCGTCGCACAATAGATGCAAAAGTAGGGTTTGTTATACTATCCCCTCTAATAAATCACGCAACATGAAATTTTATGGACAAGGGGGGGGGGGGGGGGTTTGGGCCGGTTGTAATTTTAATCACAACCACAACAGATTGGGTCGGCTACAAATAACAATCAACACAATGATCTGGGCCAAAGCCCATTTGGTTTTCGTTGGCTAGTTAGTGGATGAAAACACATGAAGTGTTTTCGGCCATAGGGTGTTTTCGATGGGGTGTTTTCATGAGGGATGTTTGGCATGCGTTCCATTTTATTACTCATACAACATATATATTAACCAACGTACACTCATATATCAACAAATACACTTATGCTGTACATCAAATATAACATATCCATCACAACATGATATGACGTATTACAAACGTGCACAGATGCGAAACAAACAGGTCGTGTAACAAACAACTTAAACAATTAACGTGCAATAAATGCGAATTAGAAATCTTGGAATTTCGAGTTGTCACACAACAAACGTCAGCCTTTTAAATTCGCGAACTTCTTGGTTCACAAACCTGAATTTCTTAAAATTGTAAAGGATGGTTGGGAGATGAATGTAAATGGGGTTCACCAGTTTCGAGTTGTGAAAAAACTCAAGTGCTTAAAGAGTCCTTTGCGTGCCTTACTATTTAATCAGGGTAATCTTCATAAAAAGGTGGCTGACTTAAGGGATAGTCTTGATGATATTCAGGCTAAAATTGACAAGGACCCGATGAATTCCGATTTCCGTACCCTAGAGACAAAACTAAATGCTGAATTACAGGTTGCCTCTCTTGATGAGGAAGGATTCTTGAAACAAAAGTCTAAGATGGAGTGGTTGAGAGCAGGTGATTCAAACACTGCTTTTTTTCATGCTTCCGTGAAAAGTAGGAACCATCGAAGCAGAATTCAAATGGTTACGGACGTGAATGGAGAGGTGTATGAAGGTGATTCGGTTCAGCTTGCTTTTGTTAAACATTATGAAGTATTTTTGGGGAGCCAAGATGAGCTTTCTATGAATCCTACTCCTGATTTATTCACTAAGTGTGTGAACCCCTCTGATGCTGAACATATGATTCGGCCTGTTACTGTCGAAGAGGTGAAGAAAGCTATGTTCTCTATTGGTAATGACAAGGCCCCAGGCCCGGATGGATTCACGGCTGCGTTTTTTAAAGTTGCATGGCCGATTGTTGGGAATGATGTTTCCTTGGCAGTTGTTGATTTCTTTAACACAGGTAAATTACTTGGCCAGCTTAACCACACTCTTATTGCTCTTGTACCGAAGAAGCTCTCTCCGCTCACAGTTACAGATTATCGGCCAATAGCCTGTTGTAATGTCTTGTTCAAGTGTGTGAGTAAGATTATTGTGGATAGAATAAAGGATGTGCTTCATCAAGTTGTTAGTATAAATCAGTCTGCATTTGTTCCTGGTAGGAAAATTACAGACAACATCCTTCTTACTCAAGAACTAATGCATAACTATCATCGTAATTCAGGCCCCCCTCGGTGTGCTTTTAAAGTGGACATTCAGAAAGCTTATGATACGGTTGATTGGTGTTTCCTGAAAAATGTTTTGCTTGGTTTTGGTTTTAAATCAAGGATGGTGGAATGGATCATGATGTGTGTTTCGACCACTACCTTCTCATTATGTGTTAATGGGAATGTTTATGGTTATTTCAAGGGTAAGCGTGGTCTTCGGCAGGGTGACCCTCTTTCTCCTTATCTTTTCACGCTTGTTATGGAGATTCTGACATGCATTCTTCAGCGGGCCACTAGACTTGATAACTCTTTCAAGTTCCATAATAAATGTGAGAAGCAGCGTATTATTAACTTGTGCTTTGCTGATGACTTGTTCTTATTTGCTAGATGGGACATTAATTCGGTTCAGTGTATCATGAATTCTCTCTCTAATTTTACGAACATGTCTGGTTTAGTGCCTAGCATTCAAAAAAGCACGGGGTTCTTTTGCAATGTGCCTGATCACGTCAAAAATCATATATTGAGCTTCTTGCCTTTTGTTGAAGGTACGTTACCGGTTAAGTATTTGGGAGTCCCCCTCATATCGTCAGGTCTTGTGTACAAAGATTGTAGTGTTCTTGTTGAAAGATTGGACCAACGGATCTCTAATTGGAAGAATAAGCTTCTTTCCTTTACGGGCAGGTTACAACTTATTAATTCTGTTCTTTCTTCCATGCATATCTACTGGTCTTCGGTGTTTATTCTTCCTGTTCGTATCACACTTGAGCTGGTAGCTAGAATGCGAAACTTTCTTTGGTCGTCTGATGGTTCATTCCATAAGGGTAAAGCTAAAGTCTCTTGGAATGCTATCTGTGTTCCTAAGTATGAAGGGGGCTAGGTATTCGCAGGATTGGAGATGTTAATAAAGCTCTCATAACTTCTCACATCTGGAGTATCTTAGTGAAACGTGATTCTCTATGGGTGGCGTGGATTCATTCGTACCGGCTTAAAGGTAATAGTTTTTGGAATTGTAAGTTGGTGGCGAATAGTTGTTGGAGTTGGCGGAAAATTTTACAACTGAGACCGTATGTTAGACAGTATGTTTGGTCCAATCTCGGTAATCGTAGATGCACATCAGCCTGGTTCGATATCTGGAGTCAGTTGGGGCCGCTGAGTAATTTTGACTCCTAGAACTATATCAAATGCAGGTTTTTCTCTTAACAATTCGGTTCAGGAGGTTTATGTCAATGGGACTTGGGGATGGCCAGTGGCGTGGAGGGACATGTTTCCAGTCTTAATACAACTGGATAGTATTCATTTGATGCCTAATACTCCGGATCGTCTAATGTGGAAAGATGGTAATGATTTAGTTGAGCATTCTTCATCCCAGGTTTGGCATTCGATTAGGCGTCGAGCTGAAGAGGTGGATTGGGTTAAACTTGTTTGGTTCCCTCAGTGCATTCCTAAGCATGCTTTTCTTATGTGGCTTGTCATTCGTCGTAAACTTTTGACGCAAGACAAGATTCTCCAATGGGATTTCACGAGAAGAAAGAATATGAATATGATGTGCTGTCTCTTGTGCTATGCTAATGTTGATGCTCACGACCATCTGTTTTTTGATTGCAATTATGCTACTCAAGTTTGGATCAAGATTCGTGATAAAGGAGGGATGAGCTCGGTGGGCCCGGCATGGAACGCTATTATTGACTGGTTGGGGGCTAGGGCTAATTCTAAGTCAGCAATTAACTTTATTAGCAGGCTCATAGTTGCTGCTGCTGTTTATTTCGTGTGGCAGGAGCGGAATGCTAGGCTATTCAGAAACCAGAATAGACCTCCAGATGCTTTGGCTAATTTAATTTTGCAAACTGTTCGATATAAACTAATTGGAGTCAAGTTTAAGGAGTGCAACAGGGTGCGAAGACTATTGGAAGCTTGGGAAATCTACAACAACTTGGACGATTAAGGCGGCTGACTTGCTTTGTTTTTGTTCTAGATTTTAGTCTAGTTGGTTCGGTTTTTGTAGTTCTTGGTTGTTTTTCTTGGTGTTTGGTGTACTCTCATGGGGGGTGTCCCATGTTTGAACTAGTGTAGGTTTCTCTACACTACTTGTTTTTATTGGTTGTTGATATATAAAATCACCGGGGTAACCCTTTACCCAAAATAGCTCGTCACTTTTAGTATAGTGCTTATATAGGGTCGTAAGGTAAGCGATCTAAACCATCGCTTATACTTTCGAACCCGACCCATTTGGTCGATCATTAGGATCCGACCAAACACATTAGGTGACCATAGCTATAACCTTCCGAGGTTATACCTTGTGTGTTAGGCGTTCCAGACGCGTTCTACGCGAACGACGCGTAAGGTAGCATAAGCTACCTAAACGGGTCGTAATGGGCCGTAAGCACTTAGGTTAGGTTTCATTTTAGTATGTAGGCTTTGTTAAACCATATTACACGAGTCTCCATACTCGTTTGGTTTACGAACCCGCATACTATCCGATCCTTCCGATTTTGGTCCGGTATATTAATATAGCTACCTATTAGGTGCCGTTTGATATTCCGTGATCTCTAGCATTATCTGGTTATTATACAAGGAATTCGAAGCAATCTCAGGTGAGTACATAGAACCCCTCTTTTACTGTTTTCCAACTGTTTTGGGGTGAAACACATGTGCCTATCTGTTACTTTCATGCTTTCCATGTTTTTACATCGTATATCTGCTATGCTCATTAGTACATTATAGTACATGATTTCATTACATTTTATGCTATGTATGCCCATTGTGTGCGTACTTAGTACATTGATTTACATTACATTTCTGTTGCATATGTTTACTCAGCATATGGACACATTGATTTACATGAACATTTCTGTTGCATATGTTTAGTCAGCATATGGACACATTGATTTACATGAACATTTCTGTTGCATATGTTTACTCAGCATATGGACACATTGATTTACATGAACATTTCTGCTTCGTTTGTTTACTTAGCATACTTAGTACAATTGTTTACATCACATGCCTTCATTTTGTTATGACATTTGGTTTGTTTAACATGGGACAATACATTTATTAACATTAGCTACGCCGTTCGTTAGTAGGTAGTGGTACCATAGGAATTGACAACTCCCGTTTCTGAAATCCTGTGTTTGATAGGATTGGAAGGAATGACCGAATTCGATATACATAACTTAGATAAACCTTTAGTTTGTTTGAGGGTTTATCGCCACAGTCTCAAGGCTTGGATGTATGCATAGTTTACAATACCGCATAAATGTTAGTATCAATAGAGCATGCATTTTTTCACAGAACATAACGTTGATTTAAACCACGTTTTACTTCAACGACTTGTTTTGTTCATTTTAACATATGGTTTAAGTTGATACATTTCGCTTACCGTACATGATACATTTTGGGATACACATTACATGATTTACATTGAACATAAACACGTTGACATTAACATACACATTTGGTGGTTTACATTGAACATAAACATTTGACATGGTTTACACAATAACACTTGACATTTGGTTTATACATGAACAATTTACATGGTGGATTGGTTTGGGTAAATGGTTTGAGTAACGTGGAGTATGTAATATGATGCAAACATGGTGGATACGCCGCTGGTACTTCCTATATATAAATGTTTGTATAATATTACATATCTTAGCGTTATCTAAATCATTTCAGTTTAGACATATAACATTTTATACAAATAACATACTTTTCATAAAACTTTGTCTTACAAAACAACTTATTATATTCAACTCATTTTACTTGGTTACTCGTTTAACCTTGCACTTATCTATACATATCATCTGATGTTATCGTTTTTCAAATGGTTTACAAAGCAAGACAAATTACAAGGTTCATGACTGACTGTTATTAAACATTCTTTAAACTCAAGTCATGAATCTCATTTTCACAAAACCTATGTATCTCACAGGCATTTTTATGCTGACGTACCTACTTTCACACGTGTTTTCAGGAGCTGTTCCATAAGATGTTGATCACGATACTAGGGCGGACCTGTGCCTTAGAGACTAAAAGTGAAGATAGAACTAGTATAACTATGTGTTGAATTCTGTACTTCCTTTTAAGACAATGTAACACCCGTGTTTGATAAATAAAATGTAACTTTAATTTCCATGGTTGTATAACAATTAATTCTGTTCACAACACTCCCCGACGTTTTCCGCCGCGGTTGCATGTTATACGCGGTCGGGGTGTGACACTTGTATCATATTACACACGCCTCGTTACTTAAATCACATACTCAAACCAAACCATTAAAGTAAAATGTTTATGTATAATCAAATGTTAAAATGTTTATGTGAAAACCATGTCTAATGTCTATGTCTAATGTTTATGTTTAATGCAAGTCATGTAATGTGTATATCAATGTCAAAATGTTTATGTCTAATGTAAATCATGAATTGTATATATAAATGTCAAAATGTTTATGTATGGTAAGTGAAATATATCAACTAAACCATATGTAAAATGCACAAAAACAAGGTATTGAAGTAAAACATGGTTTAAATAAAAGTTATGTTTTGTGGAATAAATGCATGCTATACTGATATAAACATCTATGCGGTATTGTTAAAATTCATACATCCAAGCCTTGCGACAGTAGAATAAACCCTAGCACAAAGGCTAAGGTCCACCTAAAAATGTATTCGGATTCGGTCATTCCTTCTAATCCAATGGGCATACATAGCATAAAATGTAATGTAAAACAATGTACTAAGTACGCACACAATGGGCATACATAGCATAAAATGTAATGTAAAACAATGTACTAAGTACGCACACAATGGGCATACATAGCATAAAACATAATGTAAAACATTGTACTAAGTACGCACACAATGGGCATACATAGCATAAAATGTAATGAAATCATGTACTATAAATGTACTAATGAACATAGCAAGTATATGATGTGAAAACAGGAAAGCATGAAAGTAACAAGTAGGCACATGTGTTTCACCCCAAAATGTTTGGAAAGCAGTAAAAGAGGGGTCTATGTACTCACTTGAGATTGCTTAGTAGTCCTTGAGTAACAACCAAACAATGCTAGAGATCAGGATATCAAACGGCACCTAATATAGGTAACTATGTTAATATACCGGACCTAAAATCAGAGGATTGGATAGAATGAGGGTTCGTAAACCAAATGAGTATGGGAACTCATGTAATATGGTTTAACAAAGCCCACATACTAAAATGAAACCTAACCTAAGTGCTTACGACCCATTACGACCCGTTTAGGTAGCTTATGCTACTTTAACGCGTCGTTCGCGTGAAACGCGTTCGGAAAGCCTAACTAGTCCTATGACAAGTAAAATATGCCTTAACATGTCTAATATTGTTGCCAAATTAGTTTAGATATCAAAAGTTATGTTACATATGCTTAATATAAATTTTGGCGTAAAAAGGGCATTTTGGTAATTTACCTAAGGCATATAAACTACCTATCATACAACTACTTAAACGAAGCGACCATAAGGTATAACCTCAGAAGGTTATTCCCTATATACTATGGTCACCTAATGTGCTTGGTCGGATCCTAATGATCGACCAAACGGGTCGGGTTCGAAAGTATAAGCGATTGTTTAGATCGCTTACCTTACGATCCTATATAAGCACTAAACTAAAAGTGACGAGCTAAGCATGTTAGAACATGCTTAACTAAGTTTAGAAAATAGGTTTGGTATCAAAACAAACGGTTTTGATACCTAAGAGTAGTTTGGTTACAAAATACGCAAGAATGCGCATTTCGGCCGAAACTACGACTCGTCACTAAGCCTAGATAAAGTGGTAATCAATAGGTATAGTCACTAGGGACTATAATCATCATGATTACGCTCACGTTATGAAGTTCAAACGAACTTCGCATCGACCATAAACTGGTCAATGCAGAAAGTCAAACATAGTTCGACTTTCGGACTAGAAAAGCGATAAAAGAACGAAGGAACACTTACAAAGGGTCCCCGCTAGTAAATCTTGATCGAGTAGCTCAGGTATGAAGTGATTTGCTTCAACTTAGAGCACTTTTGATCAGATTTGTGAGGAATGAGTGAAGTTGAGGTGGGTATTTATAGTAAATGGACAACCGTTAGGATCGTTCCTTGAATAACGTGATCGAATCTCATCCGTACATGTGTTGGAATGTTGTGGTAGCTCATTTTGCCCCCACCACAAGAGTTTGACATGTGACATTGGCCTTTGGGGGTGTCTAAGGGCTGTTAACAGCTGAAAAATGACTTTTGCTGATCAAAAGGGGCCTCGCGTGACGCCAAGGGGGCTAGGTGTCACGCTAAGGTCCCCCTGATCAGCAAACACTTTCCAATGTTTTCATTTCAGTCCCCGTTGTGTATTAAGGCCATTTCCGACATGTTTAAGGCTCGTTAAGCCATTTTCAAGGCCCTAAAATGATGCCTAAACATTGTGGACGTGAAACATGCTCAAAAATATGCCGGATGTTGGCTCGTTTAGTCGTACGACTGCGATGTTCGATTAATTACGACGGAATGCACATAAGTGCGAAAAACGATCCAAATTGCGTGACAAATAGATTTTTCTTATGCCAAACACTAAAATACAATATTTTAGTGCTTACATAAATTTTTGGATGTCCGGATGTATTCAGAACGTAAGTTATGCGCGAAAGTGCAAACTTATGCACTTTTTGTCACTTTTAGTCCCTGAATGATCCAAAAGTTTATTTTAGCACACCGAACCCCTCAAAGCCTATTTCTAAGCTATGTAAAGGATATTTATGGAATGTTTAACTTATGGTCATGTTCCGGAATGTCTGTTACAGTTCAAATTGGCATACTTTCGCAGTTTGTCAAATTTAGTCCCTGTAGGCGAATTAACTTGTTTTTGTCATACCAAAGCCTTCAAAACTTATTTCTAAGTTATGTAATGGTTATTTAAGGTATGCTAAGAATGTGTTGATGTTCCGGAGTATTTTTTCGCATTAAACTGAGTACGTTTACGCACCAGTTCGCGTGTAATTCTCCAGAAAGCGATGTAGAGTTTAAAAATCGAAAAGAATTGATATGTGCTAATGATACACATATTTGTACAAATCCCAAGTACGAAATACAATATTTCATTGGTTTGGTATTTGTTTGATGGTCGTAGTTACCCAGGTGTCACAGTCTCCCCTACTTAAGGAAATTTCGTCCCGAAATTTATTCAGAGGAAACTTGTGAGAGCTTGAAACATGAAGTTGAAAAGATCAAAGAATACTGGTTAGAGTCCTGAACTTCTAGTAACTTTACAATAACATCATGCTTGTAATGTGAGAGGGATACTTATATACAAGTATATAAAGCGTCATTGGTGCGTCCACCGTACCTCTATTACATTGTTCACATTTCTTTATGGTTGTCACTATCGGTTCTTACACATAATAAGTCTCACTGTGGTTTCCGTGCACTGAACTTCGTAATTATGTATGCATCCATAATCACGTAATTCCTTGCATAGTCACGTAGTGCATCTTAAAATGTATAGGGGAAGAAAACAATGAACGAGCCTATGAGGATTGTGACTAGACCACCATAGGGTCCCTTTTATTAAATCAATAAATGATTTTAATAGACAACCAAGGGTCTTTTCAGCTTATATCATCACATGTCATTCTTAACCTGATTTTTGATTCAATCTTTTTTACTAGACCACTAAAAGGGTCTCTTATGAATCATGTAGTGGTATTATATATTCCAAGGGTCTTAACTATTACATAGAAGCCCATTAAAGATTTAAGGTAGCACCTTTTTGAATATCCTACTACGAATCCCTCATATGAAGATATGAAAGATTCTACGAGGATTTGGATAACGAATATCCAGAGTATACAAAAACACAAAATGCATAATAGAAAACACAAGATGCATAAACACATAGTCATATAACCACAAAGATTGTTTATCTAGATCATTAATTTGTTAATTTGTTTTGCTAACAGAGCACATGTATTTAAAGCACACTAGGAATCCAATCAATGGATTTTGATTGGTGCTATAAATATTTCTAAGGATGTAACTAATAAGATAAAGATCTTAAAGAGAAAATTCGATTTCGATTCTAAGGAACCGAAATGTTCGAATTAAGGTACACAAGGAATCCAATTAAGGACTCTGATTTGTATGATAATCATCCACAAGGGTCTGATTGTGGAGATAAAAAGATCCCATATGGATTTTAGAAGTTGAAGATGTTTCGAAACCTTGCACTGGACGTGTTTAAGTCAAAACACGAAGTAAAAATGCTTATGAAGTTGAGATGATAGATATGTCAAGGCGACATATGAAGCAGAATTTGAAGGTTAAGTCAATGTATGAGGATAAATATTTTTGAAAACTATGCATGGGGTTCTTAAAAAAAATGTGATCAATGTTTTTTTTTGGAACCTTATGCATAATACTTTGAAATCATAAAGTAGGTGTACTAGGTAAGTATATTTATAAAAATGTTTTAAAAATCATGCGAGATGAATTTTGAAATTATGTATAAGGTTTTTGGAAAACATAAATGATACTTTCGAAATCATGCACTTGATAAGAAAAAAATATTGTATTAATATTGTTTTCAGGCTATATGAGACATTTTGAAATCATGAAGGTTGTTTTTTTTTTTTTTTTGAAAATACAGACAAAGCTTTGTGCATTTGTTATGTTAAAAAAATGTGTTCGAACTATATATAGGATGTTTTGAAATCATGTAGGTTGTTTTGAAAACTTATGTTATGCATGTTAAAAAAATCAGAACGTAATGGGTATGAGATTTGAAAATATCCTTGGTTATCTAACCAAGGATTCAAAGGCATAGAAGCACGATTACTCATAATGTCACTTTATTTCCTGTACTTCGTTTCTTAGAATAAAACGAGTACTTAGAATTTACCAAGGAAATCATGAGTAAATGCAAAAATGGGAATAATTTTCACAAAAGTAGTTTGCAAGGAACATAGTTCCTTAATGTAGGCATCATAGGGGAATGCCATACATACATGTAACTATACTTGTATATCAGAATTGCGAACAACAACTTTTATTTATGAACGGGACATATTGTTTCACATTACAAGTAAATAGAAGAAACAAAAGCATAAGACAACAGCATCTTCTAAATAGCCAACTGCTCATCCGCGGGTTGGATTTGCCTTAGCAAACTTCGGGCATTTATTCACGAAATGACCCATCTTGCCACAGTTGTAACATGATCCAGGCGGGAAGCGAGCTTGAGCCGGATTAGCTTGTGGTTGATTTGGACCGCCTCGGTTTGGGTTACATCGACAAGCACTTGCCAGGTGACCAACTCGCCCACATGATATACACCAACGACGTTGTAAGTGAGCTTGGTGATGCCCATTACATTTGTCGCATATTGGTGCTGTTCCCTTGTATTGCTTCTTAACAAGTGGTGTTGCCACCCGGATGGGTCCGGATTGATTTGGTACAGCTGCAGTTGAGCAAACCCTTGCTGTATGACCTTTAAGTCCACAAATTTGGCATTTGCGGCCCTTCACACTAGCGTGATGATGAAGGCTACATTGGTTGCACAAGGGTGCAGTTCCGTCGTATGGCTTCCTAGCAGGGGGGTTGAGCTGATTGGTTGGGAATGGCTTGACCATTGTGAGCCACCAAGGCGAAGTTCTGAGAAGCCTTTCGCTTCTTTGACCTCTTAGGGGATCCAGTCTGTTCATCCATGGTCTTTGATTCCTTGATTGGTTTCTTGGCTAGTGGTGCAGGCTTGATTTCTGCTTCCTTTGGTGGCCATTGAGTGGCTTCATTGTTGAGACGAGACATGGCAATGCCTAATTCAATAGTCTTCAGAATTACTTCGCCTATTCGCTGGGCAAATTTGGCAGTCTGCTCGGATATCTGGGCATCAATGCAATGAAGAGACATTTTGGAGGAAATGAAGGATATAGGAGGAAACAAATGAAATGTTATCGGTAAATAAAACAAAATGACAACGCATAGAAATTGCGATCATTTGTTTGTTACCTAAGGCAAACAAATGAGACGGTGACTAATCAAAGTAAGCGGGTCATATTAATGTATCGCAAAGACATGCTTTAGCCTATAAGTGGACACTCACCCCAAGAGTTCCCAGGTAAGAGTGACTGGTCCGATTATGTGGATTTGTACGAACACTCTAGCCTTAGACAGAAAACTCAGAGTACAGGCATCCACTCTTCCAGATTGCACGTGTTCACACTGTTATAAGGTTTAGAAAATTAATCGTCTGTTCGAGGATGATTGATTACTAGGTTTTGAACCCTCTGTTATAAGGTTTTGAACCCCTTTGGATTTTCAAAAATCTCGTCAAGGTTTTCGGGTTTTAAATAGTGTGAACACATGCGAACTGGAAGAGTGAATGCCTGTACCCTGAGTTTTCTGTCTAAGGCTAGAGTGTTCATACAAATCCACATAATCGGACCAATCACTCTTACCTGGGAACTCTTAGGGTGAGTGTTCACTTATAGGTGAACATGTCTTCGCGATACATTATTCTTGACCCATTTACTTTGACTAGACATTGCGTGTCGCTTGTTTGCTTTGCGATGCGTAACCACCATCTTTGCTTTTGTTGATTTTGCTTCATCTCATTCTCTTCATCCAATCATCTCACTCATTTCCTTTCATGTTTTTCCTCTTTTAAGAATGCCTCCTCGACGCGAAAACCAGATAGCTACTGCCGAGCTGGCAGAAATTATTGCACAGCAGATGGCTGCTCAATTCCCAAATCTCTTTGCTCAATGGAACCAAGCCAACAACAACAACAATGCTCCATGCAATTTCAAGAATTCTAACTCGGCTAAACCACTCAAGTTTAGTGGTTCTGAGGGAGCAACTGGGCTTCTTCAATGGTTCGAGAGCATTGAGAATACTTTTCGCCACGTGCAGTGTCCTAATAATCGCAAGGTCGAGTTTTCTTCAGCGTGTTTCAGAAGAGGGCTCTTACATGGTGGGATGGTGTCCGTGGTGCAGAAGTTGCTCTAGCACAGACATGGGCTGAACTTAGAGCTCTTATGATGAGGGAGTTTTGTCCTCGTCATGAGCAACGAGCGTTGGAGAAAGAGTTTGATGATTTGAACCAAGATAGTGGCGAGCACAGGGCATATACTGATAGGTTTGAGGAGTTGAGTCTGCTTTGCCCGACTATGGTTGCCCCACTCGACAAGGCCATCGAAAGGTACATCGACGGCTTACCTGACTCAGTACAAGACATCATTACTGGTAGTAACCCTACCACACTCCGTCAGGCGATCGAGTTATCAGCGACATTGACTGAGTCGCAGATTCGGAAGAATAAATTACACAGGAAGGGTGACAAGGGCAAGAAACAGTCGTCTGACAAGGAAGATAGCAAGAAAGGTCAAAACAAAAATGGAAAGGATTCTGGTTCATCGAAAAGAGCAAGGAAGCGTAAGGTTTCCCAAAACTATGCTGTCACTGCCCAAGCTAACCAGGCAGCTCCCAACCAACCCGCACAGCCTCCAGCGAAGAAGCCCTATTCAGAGAATGCACCTTTGTGCAATAGATGCAACAGTCACCATCAGCCTCAACATCAGTGCCGTTTCTGTACTAACTGTGGGAAGGCAGGTCATCTTGCCGATGTTTGTCGGTTTGCTCAAACTCGCGCAGTTCAGAACCCGGCTCAATAAGTTGCTCAGCCTCCTGCTCAGCAACAGGGTCAAGCTGCACGACCACACTACCCACCAGGTGCTTGTTATAACTGTGGGGATCTGACCCATTACAGAAATCGGTGCCCAAGGCTAGCCAACCAGAATCAGAATGCCAATCAGAATCAGGCTCAGGCTCGAGGTCGAGTCTTCAACTTGAACGCACAAGAGGCACAAGCAGATGATAATGTGGTGAACGGTACGTTCTTTATTAATAATCAGCCAGCATCTGTTCTTTTTGATTCGGGTGCCGATAAGAGTTTTGTGTCGTTATCTTTTGAACCATTGCTTCGAGTGTCTAGAACGAAACTAGGTAAACCATTGACAGTAGAAGTGGCGAGCGGTGAACCCATTGTTCTTGATTCTGTTCTCCGCAACTGCCAGTTGAACCTTAACAACCATCTTTTTCCTATTGACCTCACGCCTATGCAACTTGGAAGCTTCGACGTTATTGTGGGTATGGATTGGTTAGCCAAGCATCACGCGGAGATAGTTTGTTTTGAGAAGATCATTCGCATGCCGCTTTCGTCAGGTGAGATCCTACAGGTTCGTGGTGAGAAACCTGCTGGTGGTCTCAAACTCATGTCTTGTGTTAAAGCTCGGAAGTATCTGCGGAAGAACTATGTGGCCTTTTTGGCACATGTTGTAGCAGATAAGGGCAAAGGTAAGTCTATTCAAGATATTCCTGTCGTTCGGGATTATTCAGAGGTTTTCCCTGATGAGTTACCTGGTCTACCCCCAGCACGCGAAGTCGAGTTCCATATTGATCTCGTACCTGGTGCAAATCCCATTGCCAGAGCTCCATATCGTCTTGCACCGTCTGAGATGCAAGAGTTGTCTAAGCAGCTTCAGGAACTCTCTGACAAAGGTTTTATCCATCCTAGCTTTTCACCTTGGGGTGCTCCCGTTCTCTTTGTCAAGAAGAAGGATGGATATTTTAGGATGTGTATCGATTATCGTGAGCTTAACAAGCTTACCATCAAGAATCGATATCCCCTACCTCGCATCGATGATCTCTTTGATCAATTGCAAGGCGCTTCTTATTTTTCAAAGATTGATCTGCGATCTGGATATCATCAACTTCGTGTGCATGAAGAAGATATTCCCAAGACAACGTTCCGTACTCGCTATGGGCATTATGAGTTCACAATCATGCCATTCGGTTTGACTAATGCTCCTGCTGTTTTCATGGACTTGATGAATAGGGTCTGCAAGCCTTATTTAGATAAGTTCATCATCGTTTTCATTGATGACATTTTAATATATTCTAAGACGCGAGCTGATCATGAGCAACATCTTCGTCTTACTTTGGAACTCCTAAAGAAAGAGCAACTTTTTGCCAAATTCTCCAAGTGTGAATTCTGGCTTAAAGAAGTTCAATTCTTAGGACATATTGTCAACGAACAAGGTATTCATGTAGATCCCTCCAAGATCAGTGCGATTAAGGATTGGGATACACCTACTACTCCTACTGAAGTTCGTTCTTTTCTCGGTCTAGCGGGTTATTATTGTCGCTTCATTGAAAATTTCTCGAAGATTGCAGTTCCTCTGACTGCTCTAACACAGAAGAACAAGCCCTTTGATTGGGGATTCAAGCAAGAGGAAGCGTTTCTGACTTTGAAACAAAAACATTGCGGCGCGCCTGTCCTAACCTTGCCTGAGGGCAATGATGATTTCGTCGTTTATTGCGATGCATCTAAATTGGGTCTTGGCTGCGTCCTGATGCAAAGAAACAAAGTCATAGCATACGCATCGAGGCAGTTGAAGATACATGAGAAAAAACTACACCACTCATGATCTTGAGTTGGTGCAGTTGTCTTCGCTCTTAAGATTTGGAGACACTATTTGTACGGTACAAAATGTGTGGTTTTCACAGACTACAAAAGTCTTCAGCATATCTTCAATCAGAAAGAGCTCAACATGAGGCAACGACGCTGGGTGGAGCTTCTAAACGACTATGACTGCGAAATTCGCTACCATCCTGGTAAGGCGAATGTCGTAGCCGATGCATTGAGTCGCAAGGAACGTACTAAGCTTCATTGTGTTCGTGTCCAATCTGTTATTCAAGCTCAATCCGATATCCAAGCCCGTATTTCTCAGGCTCAACAATCTTGTGTTTCGCAAGGTTTGATGGATAAGGAATTTCCTTATCACATAACACCTGCTCTTGAACTGAAGGACAATGGATCATATTACTTCATGGACCGTTTGTGGGTCCCGAGCCAAGATAATCTTCGTACCTTGCTTATGGATGAAGCCCATAAGTCTCGTTATTCTATTCATCCTGGCTCAGATAAGATGTATAAGGATCTTCGTATTCAGTATTGGTGGCCTGGTATGAAGAAAGACATCGCCTTATATGTATCAAAATGCCTTACTTGTCTTAAGGTTAAGGCTGAACATCAGCGTCCTTCCGGTTTATTGGAACAACCAGAGATCCCAGTTTGGAAATGGGAAAACATTACTATGGATCTCATTACTAAACTTCTGCGCACAAAGAAAGGTCACGATGCCATCTGGGTAGTTGTTGATCGTCTTACTAAGTCAGCGCATTTCTTGCCAATCCGTGAGGATTTTTCGGCTGACAAACTTGCTCAAATCTACGTGGATGAAATTGTAGCTCGACATGGTGTTCCCTTGAACATCATTTCTGACAGAGATGCTCGCTTCACTTCTCATTTTTGGAGAACCATGCAATCTGCTATGGGGTCCCAACTTAATCTGAGCACAGCTTATCATCCACAAACGGATGGCCAATCTGAAAGAACAATCCAGACACTGGAGGATATGCTTAGAGCTTGTGTGATTGATTTTGGTGGTAGTTGGGATTCACATCTTTTTTTTGGGTAAAGGGTTACCCCGGTGATTTTATATATCAACAAAACAAATACAAACCAAGTAGTGTAGGGAGTCTACACTAGTTCAATCATGAGACATACCTCATGAAAGTAAACCACAAAAACCACAATCAAGCAACTACAAAACCAAACTCAAAAAACCACTAGCCTGACCACTAGGAAAAACAAAAAACAAATCAACAACTAGTTAGCCACCATCGTCCAATAACTCTTTGCCATGAACATCCCATTCGCTTAGTATCCTGCGAACATTACCAGTATTCTTCAGTCTCGCCCCCATTAATTTATATCGAACCAATTGTATAATATGAGCACCAACAGTCTCTGGAGGTCTTAGCTGGTTTTTGAAAATCCTAGCATTTCGCTCCTGCCAAATAATGTAAGCCGTAGCCGCGACCACCACTCTCGCTACATAATCCGTAGCTAGTTTAGATTTGGACCGAATAATCAACCAATCTACAATATCTGCCCATTTGGGTTGAACCGAATCCATGCCCACCTTTCGTTTCACTATATCCCAAACCTTTGTCGAATAATTACATTCAAAGAACAAATGGCTATGGGAATCGTGATTAGCATAGCATAATAAACAACACATCATGTTCATATTTTTCCGACGAGATAAATCCCATTGTAGAATCTTATCCTGCGTAAGTAATTTACCTCGCATGATCAGCCACATGAGAAACGCATGCCGCGGTATACATTGAGGAAACCAGACTATAGTACTCCATTCCACTTCCGTCTCCTTAAACCGAATCGAATTCCACACACACGAGGTCGAAAAATATGTCCTCTCATTACCATCTCGCCACATGACTCTGTCAAGCTTGTTCGGTGTAATTTGAAATTGATCAAGCTGAATTAGGACTGGGAATAAATCCCTCCAAGCGGCCGGCCATTTCCACTCACCGTTTAACTGTATTTGAGAAACAGAATCCTCAAGCCGAAAACCTGCATTAGCAATAGTTCTAGGCAAGATGAAATTCCCAAGCGGCCCTAGCTCGCACCAAGAGTCATACCAAGCCGAGGTCCTAGTACCATCTCCGACATCAGACCAAAAATATTGTCTCATTTGTGGCCTAAGTTGGATTAGTTTTCTCCAAGAATAGCAGCTATTCGAAACAATCTTTGAGATCCAGAAATTTTTACCTCTTAACCTGTAGCTGTGCACCCACTCCACCCACAACGAATTTCTCTTCGTGATAATACTCCAAATATGATTAGTCATGAGAGCTTTGTTTACATCCCCTAATCGCCGAATTCCCAAACCACCTTCGTACTTGGGAAGACAAACGACTTTCCAAGACACCTTCGCTTTACCTCTATGGAACGCAACATCTTGAGACCACAAAAAATTCCTCATCTTAGCTTCCAATTCATGAATGACTCTATTCGGCAAAAGAAAAACAGATGACCAGAAAATGTGCATAGAAGACAAGACGGAAACAATGAGCTGCAATCTTCCAGCAAACGAAAGCAGTTTGTTACGCCAATGCTTGATTCGTTTGTCAAGGCTTTCCATCAAAACACTACAATCCTTATAAACGAGCCCTGAAGAGATTAAGGGAACACCAAGATAACGCACAGGCAAGGATCCCTCCTTAAACGGCATAATGTTCAGAATAGCACTTTTTATATAGCTTGGGACATTACAAAAGAATACCGTGCTTTTCTGGATACTAGGCATCAACCCCGACATTTTAGAAAAATCAGAGAGAGAATTCATAATACACCTGGCCGAAGCGATTTCCCCTCTAGCAAACAGGAACAAATCATCAGCAAAACATAAGTTGATTATTTGCTGCTTCTCACATTTATTATGAAATTTAAATGAAGAGTCGATCCTGATCATATGATGCAGAATACCCGTGAGAACCTCCATCACCAAAGTAAAAAGATACGGGGAGAGCGGATCACCCTGACGAAGCCCCCGACTACCTTTAAAATACCCGTGAACATTACCGTTTACACAAACAGAGTACGAAGCGGTAGAGACACACACCATGATCCAGTTGACCATCTTGCTATTAAAGCCAAAACCAAGCAGGATATTTTTAAGGAATTTCCAATCAACTGTGTCATAAGCCTTTTGGATATCAACTTTAAACGCACATCTTGGGGGACCAGCATTCCTATGATAATTGTGCATCAATTCTTGGGTTAACAGAATATTGTCAGAAATCTTCCTTCCTGGAACAAACGCAGACTGGTTTATACTGACAACATTATTCAAAGCCACCTTCACTCTCTCCGCCAGAATCTTGGTAATGCATTTATAAATGACATTACAACAAGCTATCGGCCTGAACTCAGTGACAACCGATGGGGACGGAACCTTTGGCACTAGCACAATAAGAGTATGATTTAACTCTCGGAGAAGATTTCCCGTATCAAAAAAATCAATAATCGCCCTTGAGACGTCATTACCAACAATATGCCATGCACTCTTGAAGAACGCTGCTGTGAAGCCGTCAGGACCAGGAGCCTTGTCAATGCCAATAGAAAACATGGCCTTCTTAACCTCATCTTCAGTAACCTGACTACACATATGACTAGCAATATTCGGATCCAATACATTAGTAAATAAATCCGGAGCCGGATTCAGTGGAGTATCGCCCCTGCTACCCAAAAACTTTTCATAATGATCAACGATAGCCTGATACACCTGATTACCCTCATGGATAACACCCCCAGTATCACGGATAACATCTATACGGCTATGATGAGTTTTGCTTTTAAGCGCTGAGTGGAAAAAAGCCGTGTTCATATCCCCCGCTCTCAACCAGTCTACCTTGGATTTCTGTTTCAGAAAACGCTCCTCATCCAATAAGGCTTCTTTGTATTCAGCACTTAACGTAGTTTCCTCTACCCGAAGACTCTCAACATCCGGTTGTTTATCAATAGAATTCTGAATGACATCAAGTTTCTCTCGGAGAATCTCAACTTTTTTATGCAAGTTACCTTGCTTAAATAACAGTGCACGGAGAGGCTTCTTAAGAAGCCGAAGACGTTTGACAACGCTGAACTGGTGCACTCCATTTATTCTAGTATCCCACACCCTCTTCACAATATCACAAAATTCAGGTTTAAAAACAAGAAAATTTGCGAATTTAAATGACCGATGTTTCAAGATATCTGCATCTGGGAGCTTTAAAACACACGGGCAATGATCCGAAAGACGATACGGCTGGAAAAAAGCAACAGCATTCGGAAATTTAGTTACGAAAGGGGTATTACCAAGAACTCTATCAATCTTCTTTAGCAGCCCAATTCCCTTTTTCGGCTTCTGACTCCATGTGAAATGAAGACCGGTTCGATTAATATCCAGCATTTCGAGATCATCTATACACTCTTGGAACTCTATCATACTACGAGTAACCGAAGAAGCCCCCACCGATTTATCCTCTAGATTTAACGCTGAGTTGAAATCTCCCATAATAACCCATGGATTATTGCCAACAAACCTTTTGTGCATAGAAAGATGGTGCCATAGCTCCCTTCGCGTCACATAATAATTAGCCGCATAAACAACCGAGCAAAAAGCTATTTTGTTATCTTTCTTGAAAACTAGTTGTAAATGAATAACCTGATCAGTCTGAGACAACACCATAACATCAAAAACAGCTGGATTCCATCCTATAATGATCCTAGTACCTTTACTACATCGAGCTCCATTAGAAGTCCAATCCCATGATCGAAAAACAGATCTGCACACTTGACTCAGTCTACTAACATCAACATGCGACTCGAGAATTGCACACAAACTCAAACTATAGTCCTTAACAGCTTGTCGAACCTCCGTTTGTTTCAGAGGGCGGTTCAACCCCCTTACATTCCAAGACGCAAGACTAACCATTATTAACCGCTGAAAAAGGAGTGCTTGCCCCTTGTTTAGTTACAGGTTTACTCGCGTCATTAACAAGAAATTCATCCGTCTCGTTGTAGACCTCCTGGACCTCATCATCATCCGAGTCATCTTTCGTGTCCCCTGCTCCGCTTCCACCAGCTTCATGGTCATTACTCGAGTCGTTTAACACATCAAAGGGGTTCCTTGAGAAGAAACTCGAAGATGGGGCTGATTTATTCGGTTCTCCACTGGTTTTTAACCCAACCGGACGGTACTCAAATCTTTGTTTTTGTTTGTTAACCGGAAACCCAGTTCTCTTTGCCGTTTTCCTAGCTTCCACATCCGTGAACCCGTCTTTGTCTACCACTGGTTTTTTCGTAGTCCCTTTAGAATTAGGAGCTTTATGAACTTTTGGAACACTGGCCGGAGCCTTCGTAACCTGTCTGATTTGCCTCGGACAATCCCCATCATTATGCCCAAAAACCTTGCAAAGAGAGCATCGATGAGGGCTCCATTCATATTCCACAAACAACTTTACCTTAGCAAACCCATCCCCTTCCAAATCTGGAACAGCAATCACGATCTCCTCCTTGAGGTCATTGTCTGCCGAGATTTCTACTAGAGCTCTCGCAAAGCTGCTCCGACCCCATGAATCTAAGCACATTGAGGTAGTATATGTATCTAAAGCTATTGGTTTACCAATGGCCGTTGCAATCATGCTTAAGCCATCCTCTGTATATGCCGCAAGAGGAACCTCGTGAATTTTAACCCAAAGCTGCACCGTTTTAACTTCCTTCTTTTCCAGTTTCGAGGATGGAGACCATACATTCAGAAAAAGCGGTTGTGATCGAATGATCCAAGGACCTTCTTTCATAGCATTCATCATACCATTCTCATCAGCAAACTTGAAAAAGAAAAAACCACTAGCATTCATCATAGTCTTTTAGAGGCCAAATTTCTTCCAGTTGTTCCTCACGAAATACTCGACTACCGGATAAGCAACACGATCACCAAGAAAGTATCCATATAACGTATTAGCAAGCTTATCTTTAACAACCCTAACAGATTCTTTCGGCAACACTACATCACAACCCTCCTGCTCAACCGGACTTGCAAGCGTTCGAAAATTTACCTTTCTGCCACTAGACGCCCCAATAGAATCCGCATACGACAACGGAGGTTTACCTGAATCCCTACGAACATTCTGACTTCCTTGCACACCAAGCTGATTGCCCAAGACACCCATATCTGTCGTGCTAGGGTTTAGGTTCGAAACTCCACTAGGGTTTGCATGGGAGGTATTCATCGCCGCCAAGTTATTCTCTCCACATGCAGTATTCAATTCCACCGGTCTAGAGATTTCCAACAACCCATCAAGAACCGAATGATTATTGGTAGAGTAAATACCACGCCTAGTGAACATATTGTTACCCTCAATGTTCGTCACCCGCAATCCTATACCACGAATTGGAGGTGTTTTGTCTTCCGTCCCTGGAGTGCCTCCACCCTCCATCGTACTGTTCCCATCACTCCTACCCTCCATGCACACGTAACACCAACAGAAAATTCAACTCCAGCCACCAACCAACGAAAACAGAAAAACCCTAATCCTGAAACCCTATTGCCGAAATCAAAACCTTAACACATTAATCCAGTGTATCAATCTAGCTAAATTAAACTCAGTTAACCGCGACCAATAACACCCAGATTAATAAGTCAGGATCTCAAAGACAGCAACTAAGGCGGCGATTTTAGAAAGAAACGAAAAACCCTACTTAACAGATCGATTACTATTGCTAACGAGTTCGTTATAGAGATTGGATGAACAATCCCTAATCACAGACTGTTATACAAACGAATCTCAATGAGAATTAGGGTTCATAGTGCGCAAGAAATCGCCCAGGAGAGAGGGAGGGTCCACCTGGAGTAGATTACTACACTGGGATTCACATCTTCCGTTGATTGAATTCTCCTACAACAACAGTTATCACTCCAGCATCAACATGGCTCCTTTCGAGGCTCTCTATGGTCGAAAATGTCATTCACCAGTCTGCTAGAATGAGATCGGCGAGGCTCAGCTTACTGGACCTGCCCTCATTTTAGAGACAACAGATAAGGTTAAGAAAGTTCGTGATAACCTTCAGACAGCTAGAAGCCGTCAAAAGAGTTACGCGGACCTAAAACGCAAGCCCTTGGATATTTAAGTCGGTGATCGTGTATTACTTAAGGTCTCACCTTGGAAAGGTGTGATCAGATTTGGAAAGAAAGGAAAACTTGCACCTAGATACGTTGGCCCATTCAAGATCGTCGAAAGAATCGGTAAGGTAGCCTACAGACTTGAGTTACCTCCTGAACTTGGAAATGTTCATCCAACCTTTCACGTGTCCAATCTCAAGAGGTGTTTAGCTGATGAGAACCTCCACATACCGCTTGACGAAATTCGTGTTGATAAAACACTGAAATTTGTCGAGAAACCGGTGGAAATCATGGAACGTGAAGTCAAGTGACTTAAACGCAAGCGCATTCCTTTGGTCAAGGTTCGCTGGGAATCTAAGCGTGGACCCGAGTTTACTTGGGAACGCGAAGATCAAATGAAGGCAAAATATCCGCATCTTTTTCCACGAGTTTCCTCTAAATAAATTTCGGGACGAAATTTCCACAAGTAGGGGAGACTGTAACATTTGTGCTCGAAATCATTATGAACAGTTCAATTATCAATAAAACAATGTTATTTGATTCCAATGTTTGTTTGGTTGTGTTTTACATTTTTCATGTTTTGACTTTTGTTCGATTTTTAACTCTACATCGCTTTCTGGAGAATTATACGCAAACTGGTGCGTAAACGTACTCCGTTTAATGCAACAAATACTCCGGAACATCAACATATACTCAACATACCTTAAATAACCTTTACATAACTTAGAAATAAGTTTTAAAGGCCTTGGTATGGCAAAAACAAGTTAATTCGCTTACAGGGACTAAACTTGACAAACTGCGAAAGTAGGCCAATTTGAACTGTAACAAACATTTTGGAACATGTCCATAAGTTAAACATACCATAAATATCCTTTACATAGCTTAGAAATAGGCTTTGAGGGGTTTGGTATGCTAAAACAAACTTTTAGATCATTGAGGGACTAAAAGTGTCAAAAAGGCACAAGTTTGCACTTTCGCGCATAACTTACGTTCTGAATACATCCGGACATCCAAAAATTTATGTAAGCATCCTAATATTATGCCTTAGTGTTTGGCATGAGAAAAATCCATTCGTCGCGCAATTTGGATCGCCTTTCGCGCTTATGCGCATTCCGTCGCAATTAACCGAACATCGCGTTCGTACGACCAAACGAACTGACATCCGGAATATTTTTGAGCATGTTTCATGTCCACAATGTTTAGGCATCATTTTAGGGCCTTAAAGTTGGCTTTACGGGCCTTAAAAGTGTTGGAAATGGCTTAAATATGCAACAGGGACTGAAACTGTCATTTCTGAAAGTTGTGCAGATCAGACAAGGCCAGGCGGCCCGCCTGAGTTTTGCCTGTATGCTGACGCGGGCCGCGTGAGCCCTGCAGATGCAGAAACTCGTTTTTTTTTTTATCATTTTGGCCTTTCAATCACTCCAAACGGCAATGCCCTTTCACAACCTCTGGAGTTAGGGTCACCATATGATACCACAACATCTTGACAAGTGTACGCATGAGATCGTGGCACGATATTCAAGAAACGATCCTAACGGTCTTGCTTTTCCTATAAATACCCCCCCCATTTGTGTTAAAACCCACAAAACTGATCAAAGAGCTCTAAGTTGATGCCATTGCTTCATACCTGAGCTCTTGGATCAAGTTTAGCTTTCGGGGACCCTTCGTAAGTGTTCTTTCGTTCTTTTAATCGCTTTCTAGTGCTAAAGTCAAACTTTGTTTGACTTTCTGCGTTGGCCAGCTTATGGTCAACACGAAGTTCGCTGGAACTTCATAACGTGAGCGTGATCACGATGGTTATAGTCCGTAGTGACTATACCTACTGATTACCACGTTATCTAGGCTCAGTGACGAGTCGTAGTTTCGGCCAAAATGCGCATTCTTGCGTATTTTGTAACCAAACTACTCGTGAGGTATAGTGCTTATATAGGGTCGTAAGGTAAGCGATCTAAACCATCGCTTATACTTTCGAACCCGACCCATTTGGTCGATCATTAGGATCCGACCAAACACATTAGGTAACCATAGCTGTAACCTTCCGAGGTTATACCTTATGGTCACGACGTTAGGCGTTCCAAACGTGTTTTACGCGAACGACGCGTTAAGGTAGCATAAGCTACCTAAACGGGTCGTAATGGGTCGTAAGCACTTAGATTAGGTTTCATTTTAGAATGTAGGTTTTGATAAACCATATTACACGAGTCTCCATACTCGTTTGGTTTACGAACCCTCATTCTATCCAATCTTCCGATCTTGGTCCGGTATATTAATATAGCTACCTATTAGGTGCCGTTTGATATTCCGTGATCTCTAGCATTGTGTGAATATTACACAAGAACTTCAAAGCAATCTCAGGTGAGTACATAGAACCCCAACTTTCAAATGCTTTCAAGGTGTCTATGTGAGTACATAGACCCCTCTTTTACTGTTTTCCAAACATTTTGGGGTGAAACACATGTGCCTACTTGTTACTTTCATGCTTTCCATGTTTTCACGTCATATACCTGCTATGTTCGTTAGTACATGATTTCATTACATTTCATGCTATGTATGCCCATTGTGTGCGTACTTAGTACATTGTTTTACATTACATTTCATGCTATGTATGCCCATTGTGTGCGTACTTAGTACATTGTTTTACATTACATTTCATGCTATGTATGCCCATTGTGTGCGTACTTAGTACATTGTTTCACATTACATTTCATGCTATTTATGCCCATTGTGTGCATACTTAGTACAATTGTTTACATCACATGCTTTCATTTTGGTATGACATTTGGTTTGTTTAAACATGGAACAATACATTCATTAACATTAGCTACGCCGTTCGTTAGTAGGTAGTGGTACCATAGGAATTGACAACTCCCGTTCCGGACATCCTAGGTTGGTTTGGATGAAAGGAATGACCGAATTCGATACACATAACTTAGATAAACCTTTAATTTGTTTAAGGGTTTATCGCCACAGTCTCAAGGCTTGGATGTATGCATTTTCACAATACCGCATAAATGTTTGTATCAGTATAGCATGCATTTGTTCCACAAAACATAACTTTGATTTAAACCATGTTTTACTTTAATACCTTGTTTTTGTGCATTTTACATATGGTTTAGTTGATATATTTCACTTACCATACATGATATATTTTGGGTACACATTACACGATCTACAGTAAACATAAACATTTTGACATTGATATACACATTTGGTGGTTTACATTGAACATAGACATTTCGATATGGTTTACACAATAACACTTGACAATTGATTTATACATGAACAATTTACATGGTGGTTGGTTTGGGTAAATGGTTTGAGTAACGTGGCGTATGTAATATGATACAAACATGGTGGATACGCCGCTGGTACTTCCTATATATAAATGTTTGTATAATATTACCTATCGTAGCATTATTCTAATCATTTCAGTATGGACATGTTACCTTTTTCACAAATAACATATTCTTCACAAGACATTGTTTTACAAGCATACTTATCTTATACAAACTCATTTTTACTCTCATTTAACCTTACGTTTTACTTATACATATCATATAATCTTATCGTTTCTCATACGATTTACAAGACTAAACAATTTACAAGGTTCGTGACTGACTGTTATTAAACGTTTTCTTTAAACTCAAGTCATGAATCCCATTTTCACAAAACCTATGTATCTCACAGGCATTTTTATGCTGACGTACCTACTTTCACATGTGTTTTCCGGAGCTGTTGCTTAGAATGATGATTGTGATACTAGGGCGGACCTGTGCCTTAGAGATATAAAACGAAGATAGACTAGTTTAATTTTGTTATAAACTCTTTATTTCCTGTTTAAGGACAATGTAATACGCTTGTTTGATAAATAAAATGTAACTTTAATTTCCATGGTTATGAAACAATTAATTCTGTCCCAACACTCCCCGGCGTTTCCGCCGCGGTTGCATGTTATACGCGGCCGGGTGTGACAGGTTTAAAACCATATAACAGAGGGTTCAAAACCTAGTAATCAATCATCCTAGAACAGTTGATTAGTTTTCAAAGCGGTTTTGAAATTTATGTTCTTGTTACGGTTGTCACTTAAGGATAGGTGACGGTGTTGTTTTATGTCTAAACGCAAGTAAACTCGCGTTAGGGTCCTAGGAAGGTTATAGACTAGGCCAAAGCATTACTAATAACCTAATTCCCTATAACCATGAGCTCTGATACCAACTTTTCTGTCACACCCCGACCACGTAAAACAATGTCTTGATAATCAAGGAAATATAACATAAATAACTAGTCTTGCATCTTTTATTGTCACTAAGGCCCAAGTCCGCCTAAGTGTATCTTGATAAATCCTATGCATCATATCATGAAACACATGTGAAAATAGGTACGTCAGCATAAAAATGCCTATGAGATACATAGGTTTTGTGAAAATAGAATTCATGACTTATGTTTAAGAAAATGTTTAGTCATGAACCTTGTAATTTGCTTTGTCTTGTAAATCATTTGAAAAGCAATAAGATCAGATGATATGTATAAATAAGAGAATAATGTATGGTTAAATGAATAACCAAGTAAAATGAGTTTGTATAAGATAAGTTGTTTTGTAAAACAATGACTTGTGAAAAGTATGTTATTTGTATAAAATGTTATATGTCTAAATTGAAATGATTCAAATAACGCTACGATATGTAATACCATACAAGCACTTATATATAGGAAGTACCAGTGGCGTATCCACCATGCTTGTATCATATTACACACGCCTCGTTACTTAAATCACATACTCAAACCAAACCATCAAAGTAAAATGTTTATGTATAATCAAATGTTAAAATGTTTATGTGAAAACCATGTCTAATGTCTATGTCTAATGTTTATGTTTAATGCAAGTCATGTAATGTGTATATCAATGTCAAAATGTTTATGTCTAATGTAAATCATGAATTGTGTATATAAATGTCAAAATGTTTATGTATGGTAAGTGAAATATATCAACTAAACCATATGTAAAATGCACAAAAACAAGGTATTGAAGTAAAACATGGTTTAAATCAAAGTTATGTTTTGTGGAATAAATGCATGCTATACTGATATAAACATCTATGCGGTATTGTTAAAATTCATACATCCAAGCCTTGCGACAGTAGAATAAACCCTAGCACAAAGTCTAAGGTCCACCTAGAAATGTATTCGGATTCGGGAATGGGAGTTGTCAAGTCCTATGGTACCACTACCTACTACCGAGCGGCATGATCGGTATTAATGAATGTACATTGTCCCATTTAAACAAACCAAATGCCGTACCAAAATGTAAGCATGTGATGAATAAATATACTATGTACGCACACAATGGGCATACATAGCATAAAATGTAATGTAAAACAATGTACTAAGTACGCACACAATGGGCATACATAGCATAAAATGTAATGTAAAACAATGTACTAAGTACGCACACAATGGGCATACATAGCATTAAATGTAATGTAATACATCGTACTAAGTACGCACACAATGGGCATACATAGCATAAAATGTAATGAAATCACGTACTATAAATGTACTAATGAACATAGCAAGTATATGATGTGAAAACAGGAAAGCATGAAAGTAACAAGTAGGCACATGTGTTTCACCCCAAAATGTTTGGAAAGCAGTAAAAGAGGGGTCTATGTACTCACTTGAGATTGCTTAGTAGTCCTTGTGTAACAACCAAACAATGCTAGAGATCACAGATATCAAACGGCACCTAATATAGGTAACTATGTTAATATACCGGACCTAAAATCGGAGGATTGGATAGAATGAGGGTTCATAAACCAAATGAGTATGGGAACTCATGTAATATGGTTTAACAAAGCCCACATACTAAAATGAAACCTAACCTAAGTGCTTACGACCCATTACGACCCGTTTAGGTAGCTTATGCTACTTTAACGCGTCGTTCGCGTGAAACGCGTTTGGAAAGCCTAACTAGTCCTATGACAAGTAAAATATGCCTTAACATGTCTAATATTGTTGCCAAATCAGTTTAGATATCAAAAGTTATGTTACATATGCTTAATATAAATTTTGGCGTAAAAAGTGAATTTTGGTAATTTACCTAAGGCATATAAACTACCTATCATACAACTACTTAAACGAAGCGACCATAAGGTATAACCTCGGAAGGTTATTCCCTATATACTATGGTCACCTAATGTGCTTGGTCGGATCCTAATGATCGACCGAACGGGTCGGGTTCGAAAGTATAAGCGATTGTTTAGATCGCTTACCTTACGACCCTATATAAGCAGTAAACTAAAAGTGACGAGCTAAGCATGTTAGAACTTGCTTAACTAAGTTTAGAAAACAGGTTTGGTATCAAAACCGAAACAAACGGTTTTGATACCTAAGAGTAGTTTGGTTACAAAATACGCAATAATGCGCATTTTGGCCGAAACTACGACTCGTCACTGAGCCTAGATAACGTGGTAATCAGTAGGTATAGTCACTAGGGACTATAACCATCGTGATTACGCTCACGTTATGAAGTTCAAACGCACTTCGCATCGACCATAAACTGGTCAATGCAGAAAGTCAAACATAGTTCGACTTTCGGACTAGAAAAGCGATAAAAGAACGAAGAAACACTTACAAAGGGTCCCCGCTAGTAAATCTTGATCGAGTAGCTCAGGTATGAAGTGATTTGCTTCAACTTAGAGCACTTTTGATCAGATTTGTGAGGAATGAGTGAAGTTGAGGTGGGTATTTATAGTAAATGGACAACCGTTAGGATCGTTCCTCGAATAACGTGATCGAATCTCATCCGTACATGTGTTGGAATGTTGTGGTAGCTCATTTTGCCCCCACCACAAGAGTTTGACATGTGGCATTGGCCTTTGGGGGTGTCTAAGGGCTGTTAACAGGTGAAAAATGACTTTTGCTGATCAGAAGGGGCCTCGCGTGACGCCAAGGGGGCTAGGTGTCACGCTAGGTCCCCCTGATCAGCAAACACTTTCCAATGTTTTCATTTCAGTCCCCGTTGTGTATTAAGGCCATTTCCGACATGTTTAAGGCTCGTTAAGCCATTTTCAAGGCCCTAAAATGATGCCTAAATATTGTGGACATGAAACATGCTCAAAAATATGCCGGATGTTGGCTCGTTTAGTCGTACGACCGCGATGTTCGGTTAATTACGACGGAATGCGCATAAGCGCGAAAAACGATCCAAATTGCGTGACAAATGAATTTTTCTTATGCCAAACACTAAAATAAAATATTTTAGTGCTTACATAAATTTTTTGATGTCCGGATGTATTTAGAACGTAAGTTATGCGCGAAAGTGCAAACTTATGCACTTTTTAACACTTTTAGTCCCTGGATGATCAAAAAGTTTATTTTAGCACACCGAACCACTCAAAGCCTTTTTCTAAGCTATGTAAAGGATATTTATGGTATGTTTAACTTATGGTCATGTTCCGGAATGTCTGTTACAGTTCAAATTGGCATACTTTCGCCGTTTGTCAAATTTAGTCCCTGTAGGCGAATTAACTTGTTTTTGTCATACCAAAGCCTTCAAAACTTATTTCTAAGTTATGTAAAGGTTATTTAAGGTATGTTAAGTATGTGTTGATGTTCCGGAGTATTTTATCGCATTAAACTGAGTACGTTTACGCACCAGTTCGCGTGTAATTCTCCAGAAAGCGATGTAGAGTTTAAAAATCGAACAAGAATTGATATGTGCTAATGATACACATATTTGTACAAATCCCAAGTACGAAATACAATATTTCATTGGTTTGTTATTTGTTTGATGGTCGTAGTGACCCAGGTGTCACAGTCTCCCCTACTTAAAGAAATTTCGCCCCGAAATTTATTCAGAGGAAACTTGTGAGAGCTTGAAACATGAAGTTGAAAAGATCAAAGAATACTGGTTAGAGTCCTGAACTTCTAGTAACTTTACAATAACATCATGCTTGTAATGTGAGAGGGATACTTATATACAAGTATATAAAGCGTCATTGGTGCGTCCACCGTATCTCTATTACATTGTTCACATTTCGTTATGGTTGTCACTATCGGTTCTTACACATAATAAGTCTCACTGTGGTTTCCGTGCACTGAACTTCGTAATTATGTATGCATCCATAATCACGTAATTCCTTGCATTGTCACGTAGTGCATCTTAAAATGTGTAGGGGAAGAAAACAATGAATGAGCCTATGAGGATTGTGACTAGACCACCATAGGGTCCCTTTTATTAAATCAATAAATGATTTTAATAGACAACCAAGGGTCTTTTCAGCTTATATCATAACATGTCATTCTTAACCAGATTTTTGAATCAATCTTTTTGACTAGACCACTAAAAGGGTCTTTATGAATCATGGAGTGGTACTATATAATCCAAGGGTCTTAACTATTACATAGAAGCCCATTAAGGATTTAAGGTAGCACCTTTTTGAATAACCTACTACGAATCCCTCATATGAAGATATGAAAGATTCTACGAGGATTTGGATAACGAATATCCCGAGTATACAAAAACACAAAATGCATAATAGAAAACACAAGATGCATAAACACATAGTCATATAACCACAAAGATTGTTTATCTAGATCTTTAATTTGTTAATTTGTTTTGCTAACAGAGCACATGTATTTAAAGCACACTAGGAATCCAATCAGTGGATTTTGATTGGTGCTTTAAATATTTCTAAGGATCTAACTAATAAGATAAAAAGATCTTAAAGAGAAAATTCGATTTCGATTCTAAGGAACCGAAATGTTCGAATTAAGGTACACAAGGAATCCAATTAAGGACTCTGATTTGTATGATAATCATCCACAAGGGTCTAATTGTGGAGATAAAAAGATCCCATATGGATTTTAGAAGTTGAAGATGTTTCGAAACCTTGCACTGGACGTGTTTAAGTCAAAACACGAAGTAAAAATGCTTATGAGGTTGAGATGCTAGATATGTCAAGGCGACATATGAAGCAGAATTTGAAGGTTAAGTCAATGTATGTGGATAAATATTTTTGAAAACTATGCATGGGGTTCTTAAAAAAATGTGATCAATGTTTTTTTTTTTTTGGAACCATATGCATAATACTTTTGAAATCATAAAGTAGGTGTACTAGGTAAGTATATTTATAAAAATGTTTTAAAAATCATGCGAGATGAATTTTGAAATTATGTATAAGGTTTTTGGAAAACATAAATGATGCTTTTGAAATCATGCACTTGATAAGAAAATATATTGTATTAATATTGTTTTCAGGCTATATGAGACATTTTGAAATCATGAAGGTTGTTTTTTTTTTTGAAAATACAGAAAAAGCTTTGTGCATTTGTTATGTTAAAAAAAATGTTTTCGAACTATATATAGAATGTTTTGAAATCATGTAGGTTGTTTTGAAAACTTATGTTATGCATGTTAAAAAAATCAGAACGTAATGGGTATGAGATTTGAAAATATCCTTGGTTATCTAACCAAGGATTCAAAGGCATAGAAGCACGATTACTCATAATGTCACTTTATTTCCTGTACTTCGTTTCTTAGAATAAAACGAGTACATAGAATTTACCAAGGAAATCATGAGTAAATGCAAAAATGGGAATACTTTTCACAAAAGTAGTTTGCAAGGAACATAGTTCCTTAATGTAGGCATCATAGGGGAATGCCATACATACATGTAACTATACTTGTATATCAGAATTGCGAACAACAACTTTTATTTATGAACGGGACATATTGTTTTACATTACAAGTAAATAGAAGAAACAAAAGCATAAGACAACAACATCTTCTAAACAGCCAACTGCTCATTCGCGGGTTGGATTTGCCTTAGCAAACTTCGGGCATTTATTCACGAAATGACCCATTTTGCCACAGTTGTAACATGATCCAGGCGGGAAGCGAGCTTGAGCAGGATTAGCTTGTGGTTGATTTGGACCGCCTTGGTTTGGGTTACATCGACAAGCACTTGCCAGGTGACCAACTCGCCCACATGATATACACCGACGTCGTTGTAAGAGAGCTTGGTGATGCCCATTACATTTGTCGCGTATTGGTGCTGTTCCCTTGTATTGCTTCTTAACAAGTGGTGTTGCCACCCGGATGGGTCCGGATTGATTTGGTACAGCTGCAGTTGAGCAAACCCTTGCTGTATGACCTTTAAGTCCACAAATTTGGCATTTGCGGCCCTTCACACTAGCGTGATGATGAAGGCTACATTGGTTGCACAAGGGTGCAGTTCCGTTGTATGGCTTCCTAGCAGGGGGTTAAGCTGATTGGTTGGGGATGGCTTGACCATTGTGAGCGACCACGGCGAAGTTCTGAGAAGCCTTTCGCTTCTTTGACCTCTTAGGGGATCCAGTCTGTTCATCCATGGTCTTTGATTCCTTGATTGGTTTCTTGGCTGGTGGTGCAGGCTTGACTTCTGCTTCCTTTGGTGGCCATTGAGTGGCTTCATTGTTGAGACGAGACATGGCAATGCCTAATTCAACAGTCTTCAGAATTACTTCGCCTATCCGCTGGGCAAATTTGGCAGTCTGCTCGGATATCTGGGCATCGTTGCGATGAAGAGACATTCTGGAGGAAATGAAGGATATAGGAGGAAACAAATGAAATGTTATCGGTAAATAAAACAAAATGACAACGCATAGAAATTGCGATCATTTGTTTGTTACCTAAGGCAAACAAATGAGACGGTGACTAATCAAAGTAAGCGGGTCATATTAATGTATCGCGAAGACATTTTTTTTTGGGTAAAGGGTTACCCCAGGTGAATTTTATAAATACCAAATCAGAACAAGGGCATGCCAGAGTGACACACCAACTAGGCTTCACAACCGAAGCCTAGGAACAAACAAAGTTACAACCCAGTTATGAAAAACAACATACAAGAGCGAACAGCCCAAAAACATAAAAATGCACGGCCAAACCACACACACAAGAACTATGAAATCCTCATGCTAGTCTCTAACCCGGATCATCCTCATTTTCGCTCCTTGCGATCTTCCACTTTTCCAGCAACTCATCAACTTTGAAGTTCCCTCTAAACTCAAATCCCATAAGCCGTAACCTGACCGTATGCTTAATCCTCCCAACCACGGACATGACATTTGCATTTGCATTAGAAAAAAGGTAATTATTTCTCTCTTGCCAAATGAAGTAAGCAGTCGCAGCGATTAAAAGCTTGCACACAATGTGTTCTATCTTTTTAGATGTTGCATTTTGAGCCATCCAATCCATGATAGATTGCCATTAATCATCCACGTTATCTAGTGACCCCATCAGCTTGACCTCCTTCCAAACATTCGAAGCAAACGGACATTGGAAGAAAAGATGGTCTCTTGAGTCACGATTGTACCTGCATAAGGGGCAACACATAAGGTTAAGATTGGTCGCACTTCCCACCTCCCACACAGCCAACCGATCCTGCGTCTTAAGCTTGTTCTTGATAACCAACCACAGGTGGAATGAGTGTCTTGGTACACATTGAGAAAACCAAACCCCTTTAACCCATGAAAACGGGTTCTCACGATGTCGAATAACATTCCATACCTCAAGTGACCGAAAATGACACTTGTTACCCTCTAGGTCTTTCCATATTGTACGATCGTCCACATTATTCATCAACTGTGGAACACTTAACCCAATTAATATTGGATATATGTCATACCATGCCTGTGGCCATTTCCATTGCCCATCATGAATCAGGTCAGCCAGCGACGATGAAATAGAAAAACCCGCATTAGTAATACGTCTTGGTGTAATAAAAGAGCTAAGCGGAATAAGCTGGCACCAGTTATCACTCCACACATTGGTTTGATTCCCACTCCGAACTGACTTCCAAATGTACGGCCGGACCACATTTCGAATAGATAGGAGTTTCCTCCTCCCCAACTTATACTCCCTCGTGGCTGGACATCCCAAAAGCTTCGATCTTTCAGCTTATATAAGTAAATCCAATCTACCCAGAGAGACTTCCTTTTCGTTAGAATACTCCAAATATGGCTAGTCATGAGAGCCTTATTGACATCCGAAATACTCCGAATGCCTAGCCCCCCTTCTTCCTTAGGCAAGCAAACATCCGACCAGGCTACTTTAGCTTTAGCCCTGCCTTGAGTCCCCGCATTCCACAAGAATCTCCTCATAAACTTCTCTAAATCATGAATCACCCGAGCAGCAATAATAAAGACCGAGGCCCAATATATGTGCATGGACGCTAACACAGAATTGACAAGTTGCAACCTACCCGCAAAGGACAATGATTTATTCAGCCAACTATCAATCCTTTTTTCCATACGATCGACTAGGGGTTTACAATCCTTAAAAATCAGCTTAGTAGTAATTAGCGGAACCCCCAAGTATCTAACCGGAAGCGAACCTTCCTTGAACGGCATCAGCCGGAGAATATCCTGTCTGACATTTCACGGCACATTACAAAAATAAACCGTACTTTTAGCAGGGCTCGGGACTAAGCCAGAAATACTAGTGAACCGCTCGAGGGCAAGTTTTACCTTTCCAACCGACCCAACATCTCCATGAACAAAAATAAAGAGATCATCAGCAAACGAGACGTTAATTATCTGTTGTTTTGCACACTTTGCATGGTACTTGAAACCAATACTCGACCTGGCCGCATGCTGAAGCAATAATGATAACACTTCCATAACTAATGTGAAGAGGTATGGCGACATAGGATCGCCTTGCCTCAACCCTCGTTTCCCTCTGAAGTATCCATGAAGATTGCCGTTAATACTAACCGAAAACGACGTAGTAGTAACACAAGCCATAATCCACATAACCATTTTATGGTGAAAACCAAAACAGTTGAGCACGTTCTCCAAAAACGACCAGCTAACAGTATCATACGCTTTCTGAATATCTATCTTGAAAGCACATCTCGCAGGACCTTTGTTCAGATGGTAGTTATGCATCAGTTCCTGCGTTAACAGGATATTATCCGATATTTTCCTACCAGGAACAAAGGCAGATTGGTTAATACTAACCAATTTCTCCAAGCTACCTTTTATTCTATCCGTTATGATCTTTTTTTTTTTTTTGGGTAAAGGGTTACCCCGGTGATTCTATTAAAATGCAACCGCAATTAAGTACAAGTAGTGAGGATATGTTCCACACTAGTTCATATACAGGACATGCCCCATATATGTAAAACAAACAAACCAAATACCAAAAACCCCCATATCCTAGTCTACTATACATCATGACACGACATCTAGTAGACAAACAATGCAAAAACACAAAACAAAATCCTCAACCACCATCATCAAATATAAAGAAGCCACAAAACAGCAGCCCCTTCAGACGAAAAACAGCTAGCCTATCCATTCGAGGACTTGGTAGAAGAGGTGCTTGCCCCTGCTTGCGAGGAGAAAGGATGAGTGCCCGATGTCATAAATGCACTAGTTTCATTGTAGACTTCTTCAACCTCCTCCTCCTCCGAATCCTGCTGGTCATGCTGAGCTTCACCATTTTTACCCACATTCTTACCCGTATCCGATAGAACATCAAACGGATTGTGCGTTTTGACACTAGGTGGCGGACCTGAGGTAGTAGCCCCACCCTGCGGCTTGGATCCAATCGGCCGATATTCGAATTTCTGCTTCTGCTTATTAACAGGAAACCCTGATTTCCTAGCCGCTTTTTTGCGCTCCACATCCGTAAACCCCTCTTTGTCTACAGCCGGCTGTTTCACTTGCTTCCGGGAATTGCTTCCCTCTTGTTTGTTCTGACCAGTGATCGGCCCCTTAGGAGCCCTCCTAGGCTGACTCGGGCAGGAATCATCAGAATGACCAAACACCTTACAATGAGCACACCTAAGAGGACTCCATTCATATTCAACCGACAAAACCACTTTACTAAAGCCTTCCTCCTCCAACTCTGGAACTGCCATAACTATCTCCTCCTTAAACCCATTTTCAGCTGAAATTTCTACTAACGCTCTCGCGTAGCTACTCCTCCCCCAATTATCTATGCACATAGATGAAGTATACGTGTCCAACATCTTAGGCTCACCAATAGCCGTAGCAATCATACTCAATCCATCCTCCGTATACGCAGCAAGCGGAACATCATGGATTTTAACCCACACTTGCAACTTCTTTACCTCCTTCTTTTCTAACTTAGAAGTAGGAGACCAAATATGCAAAAACAAAGGCTGTGACCGGATAATCCAAGGGCCTTCTTTAAGAACATTCAACATACCAGCTTCATCAGCAAACTTAAAGAAAAAGAACCCATTAGCATTCATCATTGATTTCTGTAATCCAAACCTCTTCCACTGGTTCTTCACAAAATAGTCCACAACCGGATATGCAACTCTGTCACCTAGGAAGTAACCGTACAGAGTGTTCGCTAATTTTTCTTGCACTGCTCTAATCGAATCACGAGGTAGAACCACATCACAACCCTCATACGTACCAGTGCTAGCAAGAGATCTGAAATTTACCTTAACAGGTTTGGCTGCTAAAACCGATTCTACATATGACATCGGTTTTGAGTTGTTACCACTATTACTAGACATCCCGGACGGTCTTAAGTTCTCTAACCCATCCGATTCAGCAACATGATCAGAATTTGGAGGCATATAAGTACTGCTAGAGCTTGACCGTAAATATCCATCCTTGGTGTGCCCCGAATCCTTAGCCAATTCCTCAGCTGTTGATGACTCCAGATTAAGCACTTGAACGGGACGAGAAACCTTTGTGAGTTCATCAATAATGTTAATCCCACGTTTTGGCTGCACCGAGTTACCATTAACATCCAGAAGACGATCAGCAATCTGTTGGAACGTCAAAGGTGACCTTCCACCAGACTTAAACCGGTCATCCATATCAAAGCAAAACAACTCTCTATACCCAATCAATCAAAGACGAATCAAAAGAAACCACACAACCAGCCGACAACAAATAACAAAACGAAAAACCGAAACCCTAAACTAGCAATTGCCCTAACCCATGATTCTTACCAATCGGACCAAGAAATTGATAAATCAGGCTGATCGAACCAAAAACTCAATCCAATAAGCTTGAAGCAGAAGTGACGGCGGCGATTGAAGAGAAAAAAAACCCTAGACGACAAATCAAAGATATCCGCAAACCAGAATTGAGAATTAGATGTTCAAAACTCTAAACCCTAATCTGATCTTGACGAAAATACGCTGAAGAGGCTAGGGTTTCGGATGAGGGAACAAAATCGCCATAAGCTAGAGAGAGAATTAGGGTTTAGCTCCCTTTGGAAAACTCTTGATCTATCCGTTATGATCTTCCTTATGCATTAATACAACACATTGCAGCACGATATCGGACGATAATCAAGAACCGAGTCCGGAGTCTCAACCTTAGGAACAAGAGCCAAAATAGTGTGGTTTAATTGTTTTAGCAGTTTACCATTTTCAAAAAATTGTAAAACCGCTGACGAGACCTCATCACCCATAATATCCCATGACTTCTTGAAAAACGCTGAAGTATATCCATCAGGGCCTGGAGCTTTGTTCTCCCCAATATTAAACATAGCCGTTTTGATCTCCTCACGGGTAACCTGCTGAACCATATTAACCGCAACATCAGCACTAATCGTGTTTATACATATATCTTCCAGATTTATGTCACACCCCGAAAATTATCAGAGCATTGGCGTGACTGGACTGGTATCTTCATTGCACAGCGGAAGCAAATAAGCTAAGTCTTTCTAGAAACTGAACGCCCACTAAGTACTCGACTCTTCATGGTCCTCCTATTCCAACCGTGCCTTGTCTTAGAAATGCAACCTGAGAAAGAACATGCGAAAAAGTCAACATAAAGTTGAGCGAGTTCATAGTTTGTTCATAAAAGATTTGGGATAAATCTTTTGTGTTGTGAAAGGTTTGAAATAAATCTTTAGTAACCGGTTTTTGAAATAGTATTGAGAAAATGAATTTAAAATCATTTTCTTGCCAAGTTATATGGAAACGTTGTGTTTGTAACACGTTATGTTCATAAAACCATGTATTTGTAAAGCCTTGTCTTTGTAATGTTCGCATAACCATCAAATGCCCACCCTGACTTTGACTCCATACCCCCATAATTCTTTGTATTTGTATAAAACATGGTAGTTAATTTGTATGAACAAGAAGTTTCCGTAAGTATAAAATCCCTGGTATGTAGCAGTGTAAGAGGACTTGTGATCACCAATGGTTTGCAAGGCCACTGACATATGTGAAGTGCAAATAGGGAGACTCAAACCTAGCAGATTTCGCCACGGCAAAGTATGTGGACAAAGTCACCCCACGGTCCGTTTCTAGTTTGGCCGGGGGCTGGGCTCGCTACACCCAGATAGATCTACCGCTCCTGTCCCTCGGTCCCTCCATGAGGACTAATGGCCCCATGTTGTTCCTATCCACTCACATGATCGTATAACACCTCCTTACGTTAACCATACCATGTAAAAATTTTTCGTAATTACTGTAACATATATTCCACCTCAGCCACCCTGGCTGAGCCTCCCCAGCCACCCTGACTGAGCTTTCCCAGCCACCCTGACTGAACTTTCCCAGCCACCCTGACTGAACCTTCCCAGCCACCCTGACTGACTCCTTAGTTATGAAAAATCATTCATATTTCGAAAATAAGCATTTGTTTTGTAAAAACCGGTATGTTTAGTATAAACCTTTCGTAAATCGTTTGAGTTCCTCGAAATCCATTCGTGATATGATTTGGAAATACGAGTTTTGCGTTTGTTCAAAACTTTGTATGTTTCTGAAAATTGTGCATGTCTTTCCACCCCGAAAACATTTACAAAAAGAATGTAAAACAGTAGTAAAAAGTGGGGGTTATGAACTTGCCTGAATATTCCTGTGCAAAGCTAGCTATATACGACTTTGCGATGTCGTTTCCAAGGCTTGACTTGCTAGCGTGCATTCTACAATATTCCTAACATTATCTAATAAGTTTCTAAGCAAAAACGGTAACTACGTGTTACCGAGCTCTACCAAATCGTTAATCGAACGATTCAACGGTATGTTGTTAACTTAATGGAAAAGATTAAGTTACACGTGTTAAGTCTCGTTTAATGTTAGCAGCAATTTAATAAGTCTTGAAAAAGACTTAGTTTCCGAGAGACTTAAAATAAATAAATAAATAAAAAAATATAAATATATCGTTATCATCGCGCTAGACGTCTCGAGTAGTCGTACGTGTATAAAAAGAATATTTCTATGAAAATATCATATAACAAACTCGTATCGCGTTTCGTATGAAAATAATATATAATAACTTGTATTATATATATCACGTCTTGTGTATATTTGTCAAAAATATACGTATATGCCGTTTAGGCGTATAAAATAAATATGAAGAGTTATATTTATCTTATAGAGGAATCGTCGAGTTGTTATGTTTGAAAATAAATATATAACTCATATTCATTTTTGTAAAAGAATTCGTGTTGTACGATATTTGGAATAAATATATAACTATATTTATTTTGGAAAAGAATCCGAGTTGTTCGTTGTTTGGAAATAAATATAACTGAATATATTTATTTTATAAAACCATCAAGTTTGGTTATTTTGTAACGCGGTTTGTCGAAATGTTATAAACATGCTTTGTAGGTTATGTAATGTCGTCGAAAGTAAGTATATATTTGTATTTGTTTTCATAGAAGGTTGTTTGGACCCGATAGTTTCGTTTTAAAATAAAAACTCGTTTTATTTTACGGACTTTCTCGAAAATCGGGCAGAGTTTCCTCTGTTTTTGGACGTCCCGACAACACAAGTTGTCGCTATTTTATCAAAATTCAATCAATTCATGCAATATATATCAAATATGCCAAAATTAAAGTGTAAATAGTCGCTAAAGTTATCGGTTGAGCTCGTTCACGGAATATATAAAATTATAAGAATAACGAATGTATTGCGCCGTGAAATCTTTACCATCTTCTCGTGTCGAAAACCGAGCTGACCGAGTCAACTCGCTGAGTTGACTGAGTTGACCGGGTTGACCGAGTCAACCGGGTTGACTCGTGTTGATCCAAACCGCTTCCTAATCCAACCTGAACCGGCTGCTCCGAACCAAACTGTCGACCAGAACCGCCGACCCGAATGCTGAGTTGACTTTCTGCCGTTGACCGAGTTGACTTGGTTGAGTTGACCGAGTCAACTCGCTGAGTTAACCGAGTCGGATCCGAAGCCCGAACAACAGATCATTATCAGTATCATCTTTATCTAAATTTTCAGAAACAAAAGATGAAGAAAGCGAGATTTTTACCGGTGAAATTCGTCGGATGAATACACGAAGCACCGGACCGAGACTTGAAAACCTGCTGAGCCGAACACGCGTAACCCGAACCGAAGCTCGAACCAAATCAGAATCAAGAACAGGATAACCACCATCTCCATCTGTCACCGCCGCCGTGGCTCCGCCTGTCGCCGGCGTCTGTTGCCGCCGTGAGCGGCGGCGCCTCTCTCTCTCTCTTCCGCTACATCTCTCTCTCTCTCTGTTGGTCGCCGCCGCACCACGCCGTCACGTGCCGCCACGCGCCACCGTCTCTCTCTGTTCTGTCTTTCTTCGTCGCCTGGCCCCTCCGCCGCCGCTCACCACCACCCAACAGTGGTGGTGGTCCGTTTTACTGTATAGAGAGGGGGGGTGGTTGTTAGTTGTGGGTGTAGGAGATGTAGGAAAGTCGAACGGGGGTGTGGCCGGTCGGAGTATCTCCGATCACCGGAGAAGGAAAGGGACCAAAATGGGGTGTGGGTGTGTGTGTATATGCAGATCGAGAGTGAGAGATAGGGTAGGAGAGAGAGTGTAATTGGCATCTTTCTTTTTGTGTGTGTATAAATGTCTGCATATGGATCTCTTTTATAGAGATATGAGGATCAAATTTCCTTTATGCATTTATATTATATTCAGGTCATGCATTTGACCCATTGAACCAAAATCTTTTGTAGAGATTCATTAGGATTTTTGACAAGATTTCAATAGATTTTGTAAGATTGTAGTAAATCTTGTAGAGATCTTTCGAGATCTAGTATATATGCGCAGGTTTAGGCTTGTGGGTGTTGGGCTTGGGCCCAGGGCCCGCAAGCCCATCTTATGTGCAAGTGACCCGTAATTCCTACGAGACCTGATATCACGACCCATACTTCATAAGCATAAAAATATTCGTGTATCCTCCATAATTGTCGGTGTCGTCAGTGTTTCGTACGGTTTCAGTTCGTTGTCGCGTAATATTTAGCAGATTCCTCTGTAACCACCGTTCGCGCACTGTAAAGTCGTATGGATGTTCCTAGGCACTCCAAAGGCCTAATTTAAGTTTATTTGCGCTGTAAACACGATTTATTATTGCGTTAATCATTTGTTAATCACGTAATTAATGGCGTAAATTACCGGTTGTCACATTCTCCCCCTGTTACAGAAATTTCGTCCTCGAAATTTAGACTATGTTATCTCCCCAGAGTTGTGTTGTTTGCAGGTAAGTCCGAATAATAACAAAGTGAATGACCGCGTAACCGAAACAAGACTTAATGATACAGTCACCAGTGCGACTAAGTTAACAAGGATCCAACAATGAATAGGAACTTCGACCAATCGAATTTCATATGAACGTTTATAGCATGTAAATGAGTTCTAGAAGCAATAACATCCACTGGATGAACTTAGAATCAACAATCTCAAATGTAATAATTTGCATGAAACGTTCGATCGTGATCAGCGCAAGCTGCAAGTCATACCGACGCCACAAGGTGTCGCAATGAATGAAACAATTCAATAATAGGGGTGATCGAACAAGTATCACCTGTGTTTTGCATGAAACGCTCAATCATGATTAGCCCAAGCTACAAGTTTGTACTGACACCACAAGGTGTCGTAGTGATTCAAATAATTCAATAATAGCGGTGATCAAACAAATCCACCGTGTTTGAAGTCAAATGAAAGCGTAATAAGGTGAATCCGAAAGTTTGTTTCAAATGACATCATAGAATTTTCAATTGAAATTTGAACATCAAGGAAATAATGTTTTCGATCGAATGTGAAGAAGCAATGGATATTGCAAAATTTTCGATCGATAATGAAAGAACCGTTAGTAGGTACACCGGAATGTAAAAATGAATTGTGTACCATTGTCTTAACACACTATTGTATTAAGGCCGCTTTGATATAATAAATCGAAGTGAATTGGAAAACAATCAATAAATTTTTTTTTGATCCGTGTATGAGATGCGTAAACGAGTTTAGCACAAGCTTCAAGTTAATGAATACACCGCCACAAGGTGTCGAAATCAGCAAACAATTTAATGGAGTCGAATGCCAAACAAGTTCACTTCGACTTGGAACAAATGAAACGTTTGTTAATACGAATTTGAATATGATGTTTTCAATACATCATATTGTATTTGGAATAAAATGGGTGTAATGGACAAGTTCAAGCAATTGAACTTGGTTTTAGCGCAATCCGACAATAAACATATGTATCAGCAAGAAAACTTTCGGCATGGTCACAATGAAAAACCATGTATGTAACTTGTAAAGAAATGATCGTGATACAATGACCATTAAGAGGAGTAGAGATGCGAAAATCTACTCAGTGAGCGTGAAATTCGAAATTTCAATAATAGAAATTTGAGGACTTTACCTGGGGTTTCGTGTGACGACCAATTGTTAGGTGACATTACCGTCGTTAACCGAAATAGGGGGGATGTGGAGACATACGTCTTTTCCTTGGAGTGATTCATGTCGTTGCAGGATCGCGTGACAAGTTGTCGTTTCCTGGCCGTTAGTTCTCCTGCTGACAGGAATCTAGCGTCGTCGTTGAATTGCGCCATCGCGTCTTTTCAAAGGCCTCGCCTCGATAGTCGTATGTGACGTACTTCAACCTTTGTTGATGTAAGCTTAAATTTCACGTATACTTGCGCTCTAGCGTCGTGTGCCATGGTGATGTACCCCGACATCCGTTGACGTAAAAAAAATCGAGTTCCATGTGTTCTCGTGCGCTAGCGTTCTGTTATGCGTAGGCTGCCTGCTCGGGAAGTTAAAATATCATAGACAATATGGATAAGAGTGTGTACCCGAGTTAATATTCGCGGTTCCTACGTGATGACCATGCACCAATAATCGATCATATAATCAAATAAGCATGTTAGTCATCAATAAGCAATCAAGTAATTCCCCTAGTCCCACTAGTCTATCCTCCCAGCCTCTCAGACTGAATCCCCTAGTCCCACTAGACTATCCTTTCAGCCTCTCAGACTGAATCTCCTAGTCCCACTAGACTATCCTTCCAGCCTCTCAGACTGAATCTCCTAGTCCCACTAGACTATCCTTTCAGCCTCTCAGACTGAATCTCCTAGTCCCACTAGACTATCCTTTCAGCCTCTCAGACTGAATCTTCTAGTCCCACTAGACTGCCCTTCCAGTCCTCCCAGACTGAATCTCCTAGTCCCACCAGACTATCCTTCCAGCCTCTCAGACTGAATCTCCTAGTCCCACTAGACTATCCTTTCAGCCTCTCAGACTGAATCTCCTAGTCCCACTAGACTATCCTTTCAGCCTCTCAGACTGAATCTTCTAGTCTCACTAGACTATCCTTCCAGCCTCTCAGACTGAATCTCCTAGTCCCACTAGACTGCCCTTCCAGTCCTCCCAGACTGAATCTCCTAGTCCCACTAGACTATCCTTCCAGCCTCTCAGACTGAATCTCCTAGTCCCACTAGACTATCCTTTCAGCCTCTCAGACTGAATCTCCTAGTCCCACTAGACTATCCTCCCAGCCTCTCAGACTGTTGTGTACTGTATGTAATTATTTTATGCACCGTGTATGAAACACCGTAACAGCGTATGTTTGAAAACAATATTTTGACTGCTTGTTTTTCGGCAACGGTTGGAGACCATATTCGAGTACTAGGCGTTCTGTATGTGTTCAATGTCTCAACGATCTAAGTCTCCAGGGGGAAAGGTAAGGTTAGAGCCTAGGTATCACAACAGAAACCTAATTCGCTGTAACCTTTAGCTCTGATACCAATCTGTCACACCCCGAAAATTATCAGAGCATTGGCTTGACTGGACTGGTATCTTCATTGCACAGCGGAAGCAAATAAGCTAAGTCTTTCTAGAAACTGAACGCCCACTAAGTACTCGACTCTTCATGGTCCTCCTATTCCAACCGTGCCTTGTCTTAGAAATGCAACCTGAGAAAGAACATGCGAAAAAGTCAACATAAAGTTGAGCGAGTTCATAGTTTGTTCATAAAAGATTTGGGATAAATCTTTTGTGTTGTGAAAGGTTTGAAATAAATCTTTAGTAACCGGTTTTTGAAATAGTATTGAGAAAATGAATTTAAAATCATTTTCTTGCCAAGTTATATGGAAACGTTGTGTTTGTAACACGTTATGTTCATAAAACCATGTATTTGTAAAGCCTTGTCTTTGTAATGTTCGCATAACCGTCAAATGCCCACCCTGACTTTGACTCCATACCCCCATAATTCTTTGTATTTGTATAAAACATGGTAGTTAATTTGTATGAACAAGAAGTTTCCGTAAGTATAAAATCCCTGGTATGTAGCAGTGTAAGAGGACTTGTGATCACCAATGGTTTGCAAGGCCACTGACATATGTGAAGTGCAAATAGGGAGACTCAAACCTAGCAGATTTCGCCACGGCAAAGTATGTGGACAAAGTCACCCCACGGTCCGTTTCTAGTTTGGCCGGGGGCTGGGCTCGCTACACCCAGATAGATCTACCGCTCCTGTCCCTCGGTCCCTCCATGAGGACTAATGGCCCCATGTTGTTCCTATCCACTCACATGATCGTATAACACCTCCTTACGTTAACCATACCATGTAAAAAATTTTCGTAATTACTGTAACATATATTCCACCTCAGCCACCCTGGCTGAGCCTCCCCAGCCACCCTGACTGAGCTTTCCCAGCCACCCTGACTGAACTTTCCCAGCCACCCTGACTGAACCTTCCCAGCCACCCTGACTGACTCCTTAGTTATGAAAAATCATTCATATTTCGAAAATAAGCATTTGTTTTGTAAAAACCGGTATGTTTAGTATAAACCTTTCGTAAATCGTTTGAGTTCCTCGAAATCCATTCGTGATATGATTTGGAAATACGAGTTTTGCGTTTGTTCAAAACTTCGTATGTTTCTGAAAATTGTGCATGTCTTTCCACCCCGAAAACATTTACAAAAAGAATGTAAAACAGTAGTAAAAAGTGGGGGTTATGAACTTGCCTGAATATTCCTGTGCAAAGCTAGCTATATACGACTTTGCGATGTCGTTTCCAAGGCTTGACTTGCTAGCGTGCATTCTACAATATTCCTAACATTATCTAATAAGTTTCTAAGCAAAAACGGTAACTACATGTTACCGAGCTCTACCAAATCGTTAATCGAACGATTCAACGGTATGTTGTTAACTTAATGGAAAAGATTAAGTTACACGTGTTAAGTCTCGTTTAATGTTAGCAGCAATTTAATAAGTCTTGAAAAAGACTTAGTTTCCGAGAGACTTAAAATAAATAAATAAATAAAAAAAAATATAAATATATCGTTATCATCGCGCTAGACGTCTCGAGTAGTCGTACGTGTATAAAAAGAATATTTCTATGAAAATATCATATAACAAACTCGTATCGCGTTTCGTATGAAAATAATATATAATAACTTGTATTATATATATCACGTCTTGTGTATATTTGTCAAAAATATACGTATATGCCGTTTAGGCGTATAAAATAAATATGAAGAGTTATATTTATCTTATAGAGGAATCGTCGAGTTGTTATGTTTGAAAATAAATATATAACTCATATTCATTTTTGTAAAAGAATTCGTGTTGTACGATATTTGGAATAAATATATAACTATATTTATTTTGGAAAAGAATCCGAGTTGTTCGTTGTTTGGAAATAAATATAACTGAATATATTTATTTTATAAAACCATCAAGTTTGGTTATTTTGTAACGCGGTTTGTCGAAATGTTATAAACATGCTTTGTAGGTTATGTAATGTCGTCGAAAGTAAGTATATATTTGTATTTGTTTTCATAGAAGGTTGTTTGGACCCGATAGTTTCGTTTTAAAATAAAAACTCGTTTTATTTTACGGACTTTCTCGAAAATCGGGCAGAGTTTCCTCTGTTTTTGGACGTCCCGACAACACAAGTTGTCGCTATTTTATCAAAATTCAATCAATTCATGCAATATATATCAAATATGCCAAAATTAAAGTGTAAATAGTCGCTAAAGTTATCGGTTGAGCTCGTTCACGGAATATATAAAATTATAAGAATAACGAATGTATTGCGCCGTGAAATCTTTACCATCTTCTCGTGTCGAAAACCGAGCTGACCGAGTCAACTCGCTGAGTTGACTGAGTTGACCGGGTTGACGGAGTCAACCGGGTTGACTCGTGTTGATCCAAATCGCTTCCTAATCCAACCTGAACCGGCTGCTCCGAACCAAACTGTCGACCAGAACCGCCGACCCGAATGCTGAGTAGACTTTCTGCCGTTGACCGAGTTGACTTAGTTGAGTTGACCGAGTCAACTCGCTGAGTTAACCGAGTCGGATCCGAAGCCCGAACAACAGATCATTATCAGTATCATCTTTATCTAAATTTTCAGAAACAAAAGATGAAGAAAGCGAGATTTTTACCGGTGAAATTCGTCGGATGAATACACGAAGCACCGGACCGAGACTTGAAAACCTGCTGAGCCGAACACGCGTAACCCGAACCGAAGCTCGAACCAAATCAGAATCAAGAACAGGATAACCACCATCTCCATCTGTCACCGCCGCCGTGGCTCCGCCTGTCGCCGGCGTCTGTTGCCGCCGTGAGCGGCGGCGCCTCTCTCTCTCTCTTCCGCTACATCTCTCTCTCTCTGTTGGTCGCCGCCGCACCACGCCGTCACGTGCCGCCACGCGCCACCGTCTCTCTCTGTTCTGTCTTTCTTCGTCGCCTGGCCCCTCCGCCGCCGCTCACCACCACCCAACAGTGGTGGTGGTCCGTTTTACTGTATAGAGAGGGGGGGTGGTTGTTAGTTGTGGGTGTAGGAGATGTAGGAAAGTCGAACGGGGGTGTGGCCGGTCGGAGTATCTCCGATCACCGGAGAAGGAAAGGGACCAAAATGGGGTGTGGGTGTGTGTGTATATGCAGATCGAGAGTGAGAGATAGGGTAGGAGAGAGAGTGTAATTGGCATCTTTCTTTTTGTGTGTGTATAAATGTCTGCATATGGATCTCTTTTATAGAGATATGAGGATCAAATTTCCTTTATGCATTTATATTATATTCAGGTCATGCATTTGACCCATTGAACCAAAATCTTTTGTAGAGATTCATTAGGATTTTTGACAAGATTTCAATAGATTTTGTAAGATTGTAGTAAATCTTGTAGAGATCTTTCGAGATCTAGTATATATGCGCAGGTTTAGGCTTGTGGGTGTTGGGCTTGGGCCCAGGGCCCGCAAGCCCATCTTATGTGCAAGTGACCCGTAATTCCTACGAGACCTGATATCACGACCCATACTTCATAAGCATAAAAATATTCGTGTATCCTCCATAATTGTCGGTGTCGTCAGTGTTTCGTACGGTTTCAGTTCGTTGTCGCGTAATATTTAGCAGATTCCTCTGTAACCACCGTTCGCGCACTGTAAAGTCGTATGGATGTTCCTAGGCACTCCAAAGGCCTAATTTAAGTTTATTTGCGCTGTAAACACGATTTATTATTGCGTTAATCATTTGTTAATCACGTAATTAATGGCGTAAATTACCGGTTGTCACATTCTCCCCCTGTTACAGAAATTTCGTCCTCGAAATTTAGACTATGTTATCTCCCCAGAGTTGTGTTGTTTGCAGGTAAGTCCGAATAATAACAAAGTGAATGACCGCGTAACCGAAACAAGACTTAATGATACAGTCACCAGTGCGACTAAGTTAACAAGGATCCAACAATGAATAGGAACTTCGACCAATCGAATTTCATATGAACGTTTATAGCATGTAAATGAGTTCTAGAAGCAATAACATCCACTGGATGAACTTAGAATCAACAATCTCAAATGTAATAATTTGCATGAAACGTTCGATCGTGATCAGCGCAAGCTGCAAGTCATACCGACGCCACAAGGTGTCGCAATGAATGAAACAATTCAATAATAGGGGTGATCGAACAAGTATCACCTGTGTTTTGCATGAAACGCTCAATCATGATTAGCCCAAGCTACAAGTTTGTACTGACACCACAAGGTGTCGTAGTGATTCAAATAATTCAATAATAGCGGTGATCAAACAAATCCACCGTGTTTGAAGTCAAATGAAAGCGTAATAAGGTGAATCCGAAAGTTTGTTTCAAATGACATCATAGAATTTTCAATTGAAATTTGAACATCAAGGAAATAATGTTTTCGATCGAATGTGAAGAAGCAATGGATATTGCAAAATTTTCGATCGATAATGAAAGAACCGTTAGTAGGTACACCGGAATGTAAAAATGAATTGTGTACCATTGTCTTAACACACTATTGTATTAAGGCCGCTTTGATATAATAAATCGAAGTGAATTGGAAAACAATCAATAAATTTTTTTTTGATCCGTGTATGAGATGCGTAAACGAGTTTAGCACAAGCTTCAAGTTAATGAATACACCGCCACAAGGTGTCGAAATCAGCAAACAATTTAATGGAGTCGAATGCCAAACAAGTTCACTTCGACTTGGAACAAATGAAACGTTTGTTAATACGAATTTGAATATGATGTTTTCAATACATCATATTGTATTTGGAATAAAATGGGTGTAATGGACAAGTTCAAGCAATTGAACTTGGTTTTAGCGCAATCCGACAATAAACATATGTATCAGCAAGAAAACTTTCGGCATGGTCACAATGAAAAACCATGTATGTAACTTGTAAAGAAATGATCGTGATACAATGACCATTAAGAGGAGTAGAGATGCGAAAATCTACTCAGTGAGCGTGAAATTCGAAATTTCAATAATAGAAATTTGAGGACTTTACCTGGGGTTTCGTGTGACGACCAATTGTTAGGTGACATTACCGTCGTTAACCGAAATAGGGGGGATGTGGAGACATACGTCTTTTCCTTGGAGTGATTCATGTCGTTGCAGGATCGCGTGACAAGTTGTCGTTTCCTGGTCGTTAGTTCTCCTGCTGACAGGAATCTAGCGTCGTCGTTGAATTGCGCCATCGCGTCTTTTCAAAGGCCTCGCCTCGATAGTCGTATGTGACGTACTTCAACCTTTGTTGATGTAAGCTTAAATTTCACGTATACTTGCGCTCTAGCGTCGTGTGCCATGGTGATGTACCCCGACATCCGTTGACGTAAAAAAAATCGAGTTCCATGTGTTCTCGTGCGCTAGCGTTCTGTTATGCGTAGGCTGCCTGCTCGGGAAGTTAAAATATCATAGACAATATGGATAAGAGTGTGTACCCGAGTTAATATTCGCGGTTCCTACGTGATGACCATGCACCAATAATCGATCATATAATCAAATAAGCATGTTAGTCATCAATAAGCAATCAAGTAATTCCCCTAGTCCCACTAGTCTATCCTCCCAGCCTCTCAGACTGAATCCCCTAGTCCCACTAGACTATCCTTTCAGCCTCTCAGACTGAATCTCCTAGTCCCACTAGACTATCCTTCCAGCCTCTCAGACTGAATCTCCTAGTCCCACTAGACTATCCTTTCAGCCTCTCAGACTGAATCTCCTAGTCCCACTAGACTATCCTTTCAGCCTCTCAGACTGAATCTTCTAGTCCCACTAGACTGCCCTTCCAGTCCTCCCAGACTGAATCTCCTAGTCCCACCAGACTATCCTTCCAGCCTCTCAGACTGAATCTCCTAGTCCCACTAGACTATCCTTTCAGCCTCTCAGACTGAATCTCCTAGTCCCACTAGACTATCCTTTCAGCCTCTCAGACTGAATCTTCTAGTCTCACTAGACTATCCTTCCAGCCTCTCAGACTGAATCTCCTAGTCCCACTAGACTGCCCTTCCAGTCCTCCCAGACTGAATCTCCTAGTCCCACTAGACTATCCTTCCAGCCTCTCAGACTGAATCTCCTAGTCCCACTAGACTATCCTTTCAGCCTCTCAGACTGAATCTCCTAGTCCCACTAGACTATCCTCCCAGCCTCTCAGACTGTTGTGTACTGTATGTAATTATTTTATGCACCGTGTATGAAACACCGTAACAGCGTATGTTTGAAAACAATATTTTGACTGCTTGTTTTTCGGCAACGGTTGGAGACCATATTCGAGTACTAGGCGTTCTGTATGTGTTCAATGTCTCAACGATCTAAGTCTCCAGGGGGAAAGGTAAGGTTAGAGCCTAGGTATCACAACAGAAACCTAATTCGCTGTAACCTTTAGCTCTGATACCAATCTGTCACACCCCGAAAATTATCAGAGCATTGGCGTGACTGGACTGGTATCTTCATTGCACAGCGGAAGCAAATAAGCTAAGTCTTTCTAGAAACTGAACGCCCACTAAGTACTCGACTCTTCATGGTCCTCCTATTCCAACCGTGCCTTGTCTTAGAAATGCAACCTGAGAAAGAACATGCGAAAAAGTCAACATAAAGTTGAGCGAGTTCATAGTTTGTTCATAAAAGATTTGGGATAAATCTTTTGTGTTGTGAAAGGTTTGAAATAAATCTTTAGTAACGGGTTTTTGAAATAGTATTGAGAAAATGAATTTAAAATCATTTTCTTGCCAAGTTATATGGAAACGTTGTGTTTGTAACACGTTATGTTCATAAAACCATGTATTTGTAAAGCCTTGTCTTTGTAATGTTCGCATAACCGTCAAATGCCCACCCTGACTTTGACTCCATACCCCCATAATTCTTTGTATTTGTATAAAACATGGTAGTTAATTTGTATGAACAAGAAGTTTCCGTAAGTATAAAATCCCTGGTATGTAGCAGTGTAAGAGGACTTGTGATCACCAATGGTTTGCAAGGCCACTGACATATGTGAAGTGCAAATAGGGAGACTCAAACCTAGCAGATTTCGCCACGGCAAAGTATGTGGACAAAGTCACCCCACGGTCCGTTTCTAGTTTGGCCGGGGGCTGGGCTCGCTACACCCAGATAGATCTACCGCTCCTGTCCCTCGGTCCCTCCATGAGGACTAATGGCCCCATGTTGTTCCTATCCACTCACATGATCGTATAACACCTCCTTACGTTAACCATACCATGTAAAAATTTTTCGTAATTACTGTAACATATATTCCACCTCAGCCACCCTGGCTGAGCCTCCCCAGCCACCCTGACTGAGCTTTCCCAGCCACCCTGACTGAACTTTCCCAGCCACCCTGACTGAACCTTCCCAGCCACCCTGACTGACTCCTTAGTTATGAAAAATCATTCATATTTCGAAAATAAGCATTTGTTTTGTAAAAACCGGTATGTTTAGTATAAACCTTTCGTAAATCGTTTGAGTTCCTCGAAATCCATTCGTGATATGATTTGGAAATACGAGTTTTGCGTTTGTTCAAAACTTTGTATGTTTCTGAAAATTGTGCATGTCTTTCCACCCCGAAAACATTTACAAAAAGAATGTAAAACAGTAGTAAAAAGTGGGGGTTATGAACTTGCCTGAATATTCCTGTGCAAAGCTAGCTATATACGACTTTGCGATGTCGTTTCCAAGGCTTGACTTGCTAGCGTGCATTCTACAATATTCCTAACATGGAATATCTAATAAGTTTCTAAGCAAAAACGGTAACTACGTGTTACCGAGCTCTACCAAATCGTTAATCGAACGATTCAACGGTATGTTGTTAACTTAATGGAAAAGATTAAGTTACACGTGTTAAGTCTCGTTTAATGTTAGCAGCAATTTAATAAGTCTTGAAAAAGACTTAGTTTCCGAGAGACTTAAAATAAATAAATAAATAAAAAAAAATATAAATATATCGTTATCATCGCGCTAGACGTCTCGAGTAGTCGTACGTGTATAAAAAGAATATTTCTATGAAAATATCATATAACAAACTCGTATCGCGTTTCGTATGAAAATAATATATAATAACTTGTATTATATATATCACGTCTTGTGTATATTTGTCAAAAATATACGTATATGCCGTTTAGGCGTATAAAATAAATATGAAGAGTTATATTTATCTTATAGAGGAATCGTCGAGTTGTTATGTTTGAAAATAAATATATAACTCATATTCATTTTTGTAAAAGAATTCGTGTTGTACGATATTTGGAATAAATATATAACTATATTTATTTTGGAAAAGAATCCGAGTTGTTCGTTGTTTGGAAATAAATATAACTGAATATATTTATTTTATAAAACCATCAAGTTTGGTTATTTTGTAACGCGGTTTGTCGAAATGTTATAAACATGCTTTGTAGGTTATGTAATGTCGTCGAAAGTAAGTATATATTTGTATTTGTTTTCATAGAAGGTTGTTTGGACCCGATAGTTTCGTTTTAAAATAAAAACTCGTTTTATTTTACGGACTTTCTCGAAAATCGGGCAGAGTTTCCTCTGTTTTTGGACGTCCCGACAACACAAGTTGTCGCTATTTTATCAAAATTCAATCAATTCATGCAATATATATCAAATATGCCAAAATTAAAGTGTAAATAGTCGCTAAAGTTATCGGTTGAGCTCGTTCACGGAATATATAAAATTATAAGAATAACGAATGTATTGCGCCGTGAAATCTTTACCATCTTCTCGTGTCGAAAACCGAGCTGACCGAGTCAACTCGCTGAGTTGACTGAGTTGACCGGGTTGACCGAGTCAACCGGGTTGACTCGTGTTGATCCAAACCGCTTCCTAATTCAACCTGAACCGGCTGCTCCGAACCAAACTGTCGACCAGAACCGCCGACCCGAATGCTGAGTTGACTTTCTGCCGTTGACCGAGTTGACTTGGTTGAGTTGACCGAGTCAACTCGCTGAGTTAACCGAGTCGGATCCGAAGCCCGAACAACAGATCATTATCAGTATCATCTTTATCTAAATTTTCAGAAACAAAAGATGAAGAAAGCGAGATTTTTACCGGTGAAATTCGTCGGATGAATACACGAAGCACCGGACCGAGACTTGAAAACCTGCTGAGCCGAACACGCGTAACCCGAACCGAAGCTCGAACCAAATCAGAATCAAGAACAGGATAACCACCATCTCCATCTGTCACCGCCGTCGTGGCTCCGCCTGTCGCCGGCGTCTGTTGCCGCCGTGAGCGGCGGCGCCTCTCTCTCTCTCTTCCGCTACATCTCTCTCTCTCTGTTGGTCGCCGCCGCACCACGCCGTCACGTGCCGCCACGCGCCACCGTCTCTCTCTGTTCTGTCTTTCTTCGTCGCCTGGCCCCTCCGCCGCCGCTCACCACCACCCAACAGTGGTGGTGGTCCGTTTTACTGTATAGAGAGGGGGGGTGGTTGTTAGTTGTGGGTGTAGGAGATGTAGGAAAGTCGAACGGGGGTGTGGCCGGTCGGAGTATCTCCGATCACCGGAGAAGGAAAGGGACCAAAATGGGGTGTGGGTGTGTGTGTATATGCAGATCGAGAGTGAGAGATAGGGTAGGAGAGAGAGTGTAATTGGCATCTTTCTTTTTGTGTGTGTATAAATGTCTGCATATGGATCTCTTTTATAGAGATATGAGGATCAAATTTCCTTTATGCATTTATATTATATTCAGGTCATGCATTTGACCCATTGAACCAAAATCTTTTGTAGAGATTCATTAAGATTTTTGACAAGATTTCAATAGATTTTGTAAGATTGTAGTAAATCTTGTAGAGATCTTTCGAGATCTAGTATATATGCGCAGGTTTAGGCTTGTGGGTGTTGGGCTTGGGCCCAGGGCCCGCAAGCCCATCTTATGTGCAAGTGACCCGTAATTCCTACGAGACCTGATATCACGACCCATACTTCATAAGCATAAAAATATTCGTGTATCCTCCATAATTGTCGGTGTCGTCAGTGTTTCGTACGGTTTCAGTTCGTTGTCGCGTAATATTTAGCAGATTCCTCTGTAACCACCGTTCGCGCACTGTAAAGTCGTATGGATGTTCCTAGGCACTCCAAAGGCCTAATTTAAGTTTATTTGCGCTGTAAACACGATTTATTATTGCGTTAATCATTTGTTAATCACGTAATTAATGGCGTAAATTACCGGTTGTCACAATTTATACTCTCCACCTGATCCTCTGTACCCAAAAAATTTGCATAATGAGAAACCAGAGCATCCAATGCACCCTGTCCCTCATAACGATTACCATTAACATCCTGAATCGAGTGGATTTTACTTCTGGCATTTCTGCACTTCACCATATTATGAAAAAACTTAGTGTTAGAATCACCAGCACATAACCATTCCACCTTAGCTTTTTTGCTTAAGAAAACACTCTTCATCATACGCTGCAGTTTGGAACTCCTTCAAGCACTTCGCCTCCCTGTCCCGAAGATTAACATCTAGCGGATTGCTATCAATCAGAGTATGAATATCATCCAGATTCTTCCTCAATTCAGCAACTCTCTTATGCAAATTACCCTGGTCAAACAGAATTTTACGCATAAACGGCTTCAAATCTCTAAGTTTTTTAGTGACCGCAAACATGGTAACCCCATCAACCCGCTTGATCCATTCCCGCTCTACAACTTTCCTGAACTCCGGCTTCGCCGTGATAAAGTTAGCGAATTTAAAAGGTTTAGGCCTGGTCTTTACCGAATTAGCCATCTTGAGGATGTATGGAGTATGATCCGAAATCCGGAATGGGTGATAAGAAACATAAGCTTCCGAAAACATCTCCAAAAATTTCATATTCCCCATCACACGATCAATTTTTTTAAGTAACCCAACACCATTCTTTGGTTTCTGATTCCACGTGTAATGCAACCCGTGATGTCACACCCCGACCACGTAGAACATATAAAACGTGGCGGAAACGTCGGGGAGTGTTGTAACAGAATCAATTGTTTCAAATCCATGGCAAATGAAGTTTCGTTTTATTAATCAAATATGAAAGTATACATTGTTTAAACAAGAACCAAAGAGTACATAACATAAATTAACTAGTTCTTGTCTCGTTTTAAGTCACTAAGGCACAGGTCCGCCTAAGTATGTCTTGATAAGTCCTATGCATCATTTCCTGAAAACACATGTGAAAATAGGTACGTCAGCATAAAAATGCCTGTGAGATACATTGGTTTTGTGAAAACGGAATTCATGACTTATGTTTGAGAAAATGTTTAGGTACAGCAGCCCCTTCAGACGAAAAGCAGATAGCCTATCCATTAGAGAACTTGGTAGAAGAGGTGCTTGCCCCTGCTTTCGAAGAGAAAGGATGAGTACCCGATGTCATAAATGCACTAGTTTTGTAGACTTCTTCAACCTCCTGCTCATCCGATTCCTGCCTGTCATTCGACGGTTTCTTCTCCACTCGACCCACAGTGGTACCTCCCTGATTACCAGTATCATCCTTCAGAATGTCAAACGGGTTAGACGTTGAAACCTGATTCTGCATCGGACTCTTTGAGGACGATTTTGGTTTAGGGTTGACGACTGGCCTGTAGACTACCTTAGGCTTCTGATTTTTCATATGGATGCCTTGGTTGTTCACTTTCTTCTTCTTGACCCCATTTGGTCGATCATTAGGATCCGACCAAACACATTGGGTAAGAATAGGATGTTACAATTACCGGCCATAATCATGGTTGAGGGTCATTGGTTTGAATCCACGAAGCAAACAAACAACACCAAGGCTGAGTCAAAGCAAATAGATCCTCATAGTGCATCGCGAAGACATGCTCGCCTATAAGTGGACACTCACCCCAAGAGTTCCCAGGTAAGAGTGACTGGTCCGATTATGTGGATTTGTACGAACACTTTAACCTTAGACAGAAATCCCAGGGTGCAGGCATTCACTCTTCCAGTTCGCACGTGTTCACACTATTTAGGACCCAAAACCTTGACGAGATTTTGAAAACCCAAAGGGGTTCAAAACCTTATAACAGAGGGTTCAAAACCTAGTAATCAATCATCCTAGAACAGATGATTAGTTTTCAAAGCGGTTTTGAAATTTATGTTCTTGTTGTGGTCGTCACCTAAGGATAGGTGACGGTATTGTTTTGTGATTAAACGCAAGTAAACTCGCGTTAGGGTCCTAGGAAGGTTATAGACTAGGTCAAAGCATTACTAATAACCTAATTCCCTATAACCATTGGCTCTGATACCAACTTTTCTGTCACACCCCGACCACGTAGAACATACAAAACGTGGCGGAAACGTCGGGGAGTGTTGTAACAGAATCAATTGTTTCAAATCCATGGCAATTGAAGTTTCGTCTTATTAATCAAACATGAAAGTTTACATTGATTTAAACAGGAAACCAAGAGTACATAATATAATTTAAGTAGTTCTTGTCTCGTTTTAAGTCACTAAGGCACAGGTCTGCCTAAGTATGTCTTGATAAGTCCTATGCATCATCTCCTGAAAACACATGTGAAAATAGGTACGTCAGCATAAAAATGCCTGTGAGATATATTGGTTTTGTGAAAACGGAATTCATGACTTATGTTTGAGAAAATGTTTAGTCATGAACCTTGTAATTTGCTTTGTCTTGTAAATCATTTGAAAAACGATAAGATCAGATGATATGTATAAATAAGAGAACACTGTTCGGTTAAACGGATAACCATGTAAAATGTGTTTGTATAAGATAAGTCGTTTGTAAATCAATGTCTCGTGAAAAGTGTGTTATTTGTATAAAATGTTATGTGTCTCAAATTGAAATGATTCAAATAATGCTACGATATGTAATACCATACAAACACTTATATATAGGAAGTACCAGCGGCGTATCCACCATGCTTGTATCATATTACACACGCCTCGTTACTTAGTCACTTACTCAAACCAACCCATCAAGATGAAATGTTTAACAATTGTGGAAATGTTATGTATAGTCAAATGTCTATTGTCAAATTTAAATCATGTCAATGGATACAACTGGTTTACACGGTTCAATGGTTACAAACGGTTCATATAATCGAAGGGTTAAGGCGGTTCACATAGTCAAATGGTTACAACGGTTCAAAATGTAGTATAATGTGTGTCACACCCCGAAATATCAGAGCTTGGCGTGACTGGACCGGTATCTTCATTGCACAGCGGAAGCAAAAAGCTAAGACTTCTAAACAATGAACGCCCGCTAAGTACTCGAAATCCCGTGGGTTCTCCTATTCCAACCGTTCCGTATTTTGAAAATTTCCACCTGAGAAAGAACATGCGAAAAAGTCAACATAAAGTTGAGCGAGTTCATAGTTTGTTTTGAAAAGATTTAAAATAAATCTTTTTGATAACCGGTTTCAAAGTTGTTGAGAAAATACAGTAAAATTATTTTCTTGGCATGATATATGAAAAACTGTGAGTCTAGCCCACAATAGTCTTAGTGCATTGCACGAGAGAGAATGGGCCGAGCCCAAACGCACCTTTGTAAGCAGGATCAACGCGTCCTCTTACTTAGGTATAATTTGAAAAACTTTACCAAAGTTTGTAAATCCATGTAGTTGTGAGTTTACATCAAATGAATCTTAAAAACATTTGAAAGTTCAGCTTATAAGTAGGTATGTAATGCGTCTATGAACATGTTGATCATTAATGTGTAGCTAAGACATTAATATGTGTGCCGACATAGGAAGCACTCAACCCGGTAGACGATTTAAGTGTCGATTCACTTCGACAGGGACACAAAAGCACTCTAAGTGGCCGCACAAGGACCGTGAGTGGGGCTCGCCCGTACCCGATAGATCTACCCCCTGTTCCGTGGTCCTTAAAAGGATTAATGGTGCCTAAGTTAGCGCCTATTCGCACGTGATCCAAGAGTTCATTCCATAGCTTAATCATACCCTAGTTAATATGTATTTCAAAAGAAAAAGGGGGACATAAACCCATTGGGTTGTCTCGTTGTTCGTACGCAGAACAACCCAGTCCCGTTGTAGTAACTAGGACATTCCTGTCACTAGTCATGAAAATCATGCACGTTTATGAAAATACGCGTTTGTTTTGTAAGACCGGTATGTTTAGTATAAACCGTTCGTAAACCATTTGAGTTCCTTGAAATCCATTCGCAATATGGTTTAGAAATATGAGTTTTCGTTCAACGAAAAGTTGTTTATTTTTGCAAAACTTGCATGTCTTTCCACCCCCGAAAACATTTATAAAAATGTAAAACAGTAAAAAGTGGGGGTTATGAACTCACCTTGACGTTCCTGTGCAAAGCTAGCCTAGCGTGATTCCGTGATGTCATTCCATGAAAGTGAACTCGCTAGTGTGCAACTAAAGCATTCCTAATCAAGGAATAATTATAAGTTTCTATTTAAACGTAGCTAAACTACGTGTCCGAGCTCTACCGAATCGTTGACTCAACGATTCTACGAAGGAAGGTAAAGATGAATAATGTGCGTATTCGAAATGTCGTATATGATACGGTAACATTCCGTTGTAGTTTTCGTAGGATGGAAATAAATAAATAGATATACATACAATACATACATATATATATACACTCAAAACTTGATGTGTGAAATGAATATAACAAATATAATCACTTTATAAGAATTCGGATTCTAGGTGATGGAAGGAAATATAAATAATCATATTTATATTATATAAGTTTCAAATATTAAATGTTTGAAAAGTGAATCCCGAATTCCGACGTTCAAAATAAATATAAAAATTATGTTCAGTTCGTAAAAGAGTTTAGAATCGACGTTTGAAATAAATATAAACCGTTAAACTTATCGTATACTTCCCGATATAAATATGACTAATTATATTTACCTTGTACAAAAAGCAAGGATGGTGTGCGGTTGTATGTTGGGGAGGTAGCTCTGGGCGATTTTGGCGACTCAAGGGAAACCCTAGATTTTGATCTTGTTCAACCTGATCTTCTTCGTGATTGATTTGGGTTAGCAATTGTGGTGTTGTCGTTCCTTCTGAGTAAGGATACTAGACTTCTACCGTGGTTTCTAATCTTTTGACGTCAAGATTAAGATCTATTCGTTTCGTTTCATCTAGCTAGGGTTTCTGCTGGTCATTCGCTAGGGTTTTCGTGCATTCTGTTCTTGGTGTCACGTGGTTTCTGCTCTTGTTTTACGTGGTTTTCTTGACGGCGGATTAGGGTTTTGCTATACGTGATTATCAGTTCTAGTTACTATTGGTTCTTGCATGCATGGAGAATAATAGTGACGGGTTCAACTCTTCGGATCATGGTACACCTGGGAGTGAGAATAATACGCCTCCGATACGTGGGATTGGACTACGAATTACGAACATTGAGGGTAATCCCTTGCTACCGAGACGAGGTATGTATTCTACCAATAATCCTTCGGTGATTGATGGCTTGTTTGGTATTTCGAAACTGGTGGAACTAGATGATATTTGGGGGTATGGGGATGGGTATCCGGCTGTCAAGACGGCTACCCAGGTTAATCATAGTTCGAGTAACGTGGAAGGTAAGGGTTCTGATGTTGAGAACTTATGGGGGCAACCGGCTGCTAAGGTAGACACTCATGCAAACCCGAGTTCTAGCAATACAGTGAATAACATGGCTGGTTTTTCGTATGCGGATAAGGTTAAAACGACGAATGTGATGAAAAGAGAGGTAAACTTCAGGAAAATGGATGCAACAGAGACAGTTCAAGATGCGGATGTGTTTATCCCTCGTGAGGTAATTCAAAAGGTTCAAGATAAGTTTGAGAACGTGTTGTATGGATATTTTTTGGGCAACCGGCTCCCCTTTCCGGTTGTGGAATACTATGCAAAGAACGTCTGGTCTAAACATGGATTTGCCAAGTGCATGATGAACTCGGAAGGGTTTTTCTTCTTTAAGTTCGATTCTAAAGATGGTATGATGAAAGTGCTTGAAGGAGGGCCTTGGTTAATTAGGAAAGTTCCACTCTTCTTGAATACTTGGTCGCCATCGGTTAAGCTTATTAAGGAGTGTATCAAATCGGTTCCGGTATGGGTTAAATTCCACAACGTTCCTATTGCAATCTATACGGATGATGGGCTGAGTTTATTAGCCTCTAAGTTGGGGACGCCAAAAAGGTTAGATGGCTATACAGCGGATATGTGTGTGGATAATTGGGGGAGGAGTAGCTTTGCCCGGGCCCTGATTGAGGTGAGTGCGGATACTGAGTTAAAGGAATTTATTACGGTGGCCATTCCGAAGCTGGATGAGGAGGGATATATTACCGAAAAGGTGAAGATCGAGTATGAGTGGAAGCCTCAGCGTTGCTCGGTGTGCTGTGTTTTTGGACATAATGACCAGTCATGCCCTAAGAATATAGTAACTAAAGCCAAGCAAGTTGTCGTTGATGACGAGGGATTTATAACGGACAAAAGGAAAACGGCCCGAATGGGGACTATGCCAAAGAAGCAAAAGGCCAGGTTTGTGTATAGGCCGAAGGTAGGGAACTTGGGTGCGAGCTCATCAGGTACAAAAGATGGTACGTCGGACGCTAGTGGGAATCCTAATGCGGCAGCTAAGGCGGGAACAAGTGTTGCTACTAGAAATCCGTTTGAGGTGCTATCTGATATCCCGGGGGAGTCGGAGAGTGGTAATGGGTCGGTGCATGAGAAGAGGCCGAGTAGGGAAAATGATAGTGGTAATCATGAGTTGTCAGAGGATGAGGTTGTGGAAACAATGCCAACAGAATCATCGGAGTTCATGAGGCATGAAAAACGTCCAACTTCTGAGGGGGCAAGCACTCCCGGTGTTGTCGGTTTAAATGGATAGTTTGATTTCATGGAATATAAGGGGTTTGAACCATCCCCTGAAACAAAAGGAGGTTCGTATGTTATTGTCTGAAAATCGGTCTGCTGTTTGTGCTATTCTGGAATCTCATGTGGATGTTACAAATTTGACTAAGGTATGTAAAGCTGTTTTTCGTAATTGGGCTTGGACCTCGAATGGTGATGTGTGTGATCGTGGTACTAGAATCATCATAGGGTGGAATATGGAGGTTGTGGATCTTATGGTATTGTCTAGTGGGGAGCAAGTTATCCATACTCAATTATGTCCGAAGAATGGTAGTGTGTCATTCTTCGCCTCTTTTGTGTATGCTAAGAATACGTATCAGGAAAGAAGAGGCTTATGGGATAATCTATGTATGCACAGCAATTTTTGTCAGGATAAGCCGTGGGTGGTCATGGGGGATTTTAACGCGGTCCTTCATGTGGATGATTCTTTAAATGGGCCTTCAACGAGTTCTATTGGTATGAGTGAGTTTCATGATTGTGTCCAGCATACAGAGCTTGTTGATATTGCGGGTCATGGGTTGCACTTTACGTGGAACCAGAAACCAAAGAAGGGCATCGGCTTACTAAAGAAGCTTGATAGGGTTATGGGTAATTTAAAATTCGTTGATATGCTCCCGGGAGCTTTTGTCCGGTATCATCCGTTCAGGATTTCGGATCATACTCCGTGCATCCTTAATTTGGTCAACTCGGTCACTAAGAGACAAAAACCCTTCAAGTTTGCAAACTTTATTACGTCTAAGCCGGATTTTAGGGTGTTTGTCGAGAAGATATGGTCACAACAGGTAGAGGGTTTTACCATGTTTTCGGTAACTAAGAAGCTCCGTAACCTGAAACCGCTTATGCGTCAACTTTTATTCAATCAAGGTAATTTGCATACAAAAGTTTTGGAGCTTAGAAAGCAACTTGATGTTGTTCAGAAACAAATCGATGAGAACCCGTTGGATGTCGGTTTGAGAGAGAAGGAAGCAGACTGTCTTGCTCAGTTCAGAACGGCCTCTTATGATGAAGAATGTTTTTTAAAGCAAAAGTCTAAGGTTGAGTGGTTGTGTGCTGGTGATTCGAACACGAAATTTTTCCACGACATGCTTAAATGCAGGAATGCTCGGAGCGCTATTCAGTCTATTCGAGATGTAGAAGGCAATCGGTTAGAAGGAGATAGTGTGCCTACAGCCCTTGTCCAGCATTATGAAAGGTTTTTGGGTCGAGAGGACCATGTTTCGACTATTAATTTTGAGGAGTTGGGAATTAATGGGCTGAATACTAATGAGGCGAGTGCTATGGTCCGACATGTTTCTCGGGAAGAAGTAAAAAGTGCTATGTTTAGTATTGCGGAGAACAAAGCCCCGGGGCCTGATGGGTATACGTCGGCGTTTTTCAAAAGTGCTTGGGATATTGTGGGCAATGAGGTTACTAATGCGGTATTAGATTTTTTCGACAATGGTAAGCTCCTCAAACAACTTAACCATACGATTCTGGCTCTTGTTCCTAAAGTTGAAACTCCGGATTCAGTGCTAGATTATCGGCCTATTTCGTGTTGCAATGTCTTGTATAAGTGTATTAGCAAGATCATCACAGATAGACTTAAAGGTAGTTTGGATAAGCTGGTTAGCATAAACCAATCGGCATTTGTCCCGGGAAGGAAGATATCTGATAACATCTTACTGACTCAAGAGTTAATGCATAACTATCATTTGAACCGGGGGCCAGCTAAATGTGCATTCAAGATTGATATTCAAAAGGCCTACGACACAGTTAATTGGGCATTTTTGGAGAGCGTTCTGCATGGTTTCGGGTTTCATGCTAAAATGGTTGGGTGGATTATGGCATGTGTTACTTCTGTCACATATTCTGTAAGTCTCCAAGGTAACCTTCATGGGTACTTTAGGGGTAAAAGGGGGCTAAGACAGGGTGACCCTATGTCTCCTTATCTTTTCACGATGGTTATGGAAATTCTTTCTTTGCTCCTTCAGCGTGGGGCATGCACGGGGACGGGGTTTAAATTTCATGCCCAGTGTGTGAAACAGAAGATTATTAATGTGGCGTTTGCGGATGACCTTTTTATTTTTGTGCATGGGGATGTCATTTCGGTCAAGAGGGCTAGGGATGCCCTTGACACGTTCACTAATGCCTCGGGGCTTAAGCCGAGTCTAGCTAAGAGCACGGTTTATTTTTGCAACGTTCCTCAACATGTCAAGCAGGAAATCCTTCAGGTTATGCCGTATAACCAAGGGACGTTGCCCGTTCGGTATTTGGGGGTGCCGCTAATATCTACTAAATTGATGTATAAGGATTGCAAGCCGTTAGTTAATCGGGTGGAGAAAAAGATAGGAAGTTGGGTGAATAGATCGCTATCTTTTGCTGGGAGGCTTCAACTAATTACTTCGGTCCTGTCTTCGATGCATATTTACTGGGCCTCGGTATTCATTATCCCTTCTAGAGTCACAAATGAGCTGGAGAAGTTAATGCGTCGTTTCTTGTGGAATGCTAATAATCAAGGGAGGGCAAAAGCTAAAGTTGCCTGGGCCGAGGTATGTTTACCGAAGGATGAGGGCGGTTTGGGGATCCGGAGCATTTCTGATGTTAACAAAGCTCTAATGGCTAACCATGTCTGGAGTATCCTCACTAAACGTAAGTCTCTTTGGGTCCAATGGATATATGCTCATAAACTTAATGGCAAAAGCTTATGGGATGTTCAGCCAAGGGGTAGTATTAGTTGGGGTTGGAGGAAAATTTTGGCAATTCGAGCTACTATTCGGCCATTTATTTGGCAAATTATCCGAAGTGGTGCACAGACCAATGCTTGGAGTGATAAGTGGAACCAGATTTGTCCGCTGAATTCGTTTGTTTCCCCTCGTAATATAGCTAATGCGGGTTTTCAGCTTAACTCCTCTATTGCGGATATTATCGATGAAAATGGCCAATGGAAGTGGCCGAGCGCTTGGTATGATATTTATCCAGTGTTAATTGGGTTGACTGTTCCTCAATTGATTCAGGGTCTAGACGATAGCACGACTTGGAAAGATTTGGATGGTACCAACAGGCCATTTAGATCTCTTGAGGTGTGGCAAAACATTCGTTCTCGGAAACAACCGGTAATGTGGGTTAACGCGGTTTGGTTTAGCCAATGTATTCCAAGGCATTCTTTTCACCTATGGTTGGTCATCAAGAATAAACTCAAGACTCAGGATAGGTTAGCAGTTTGGGAGGCGGGGAGTGAAACCAATCTGAGGCTTATGTGTTGTCCGCTATGCATGACAGACAGGGATTCCAGAGACCATCTATTTTTTAGGTGCTCCTTTGCTCAGCAAGTATGGTTTACGGTCAGGTCTATGGTGAACATGGAAGACATTGATGGGTCGTGGCAATCTATCATGGGTTGGTTGGATCAAAATGCGAGTTTGAAAAAGACGGAATGTATAATAGGGAAGCTAGTCATTGCGGCTTCTACTTATTTTATATGGCAGGAGCGGAACAATCGGTTGTTCTCCAACAACAAGGTAAATGCGGAGGTCGTTTCGGAGAAGATCAAGGGAATTGTTAGGCTACGGCTGATGGGGTTCAAGCTCAAAAGTGGTGCGAGTAATCAGAGATGGCTGAAGAAGTGGAACATAGTTCCTAGTGACGCTGAGATCGATCCAGGCTAGATTTAGCAGGCGGTTTTTTATTGTTTTGATGTATTAGGGCTGTGTTGTCTGGTTGTTTTTTCTGTTTGGCTTTGTTAGTGGTTGTAGTTTGTTTTGTTTCCTAGGTCTTGGTATGTCAAGCCTAGTTGGTATGCTCACTCTGACATACCCTTGTACTTATTTGGTTGATTTATAAAATTCACCTGGGGTAACCCTTTACCCAAAAAAAAAATATTTACCTTGTACAACCGTCAAATATTAGATATTTGGAAGATAATTTCCGATTTTCCGACCTTTGAAATAAATATAACTAATTATAGTTATTTTATAAAAGTGTTCGAGTTTTCAATGTTTTTGAAATAAATATAAACGATTATATTTATAGAAAATTAAGGACGTTTGAAATAAAAGTGTACGATTTTATTTGATTTGTCAATTTTATGAAAACTCGTTTCATAAGTTATGAAGTGTCGCCAAAAATAAGCATACCTTGTATTTATTTTTACAAAATGCCTTGAATTCCGATAGGCGTCGTTTTTGTAACAAAATCGTTTCATTTGTCGGGTTTTTACAAAAAATCGGGCAGACTTTCCTCTGTTTTTTGACGATCCCGACAATCAAAGTGTCGACATTTTTTATCAAAATTCAACAATTTTCAACAACAATTCAATATATAATCAATCTGTATAAAATTTTCGTGAAGTATTTCAAAATGTAAACTAAATTATGAGCGTTTTAAACGGTCGAGCTCGATTCGCGTAGTCTAAAAAAAATCTAAAAACTATATCAATCTAAAACTAATTTTCGTGTCGTTAACTTTACCGGGTCTAAGTTGACCGCGTTTGACCTGTTTGACTGCATGTTGACCAAGTCGTTGACTGAGTCAAACCGAGTCGACTCATTTTGACCGTGAAACTGAGTTTGACTAAACCGACCGAGCCAAGCTTGAACCGAACCCAATCTTCTGTCGATTAATGTTGACCCGAAGCCGAACCGAGATCCAACGTTACCCGTTGACTGCCGTTGACCACGTTTGACCATCTTTGACCCGAACCGTTGACTTCCTTGACTGGTCACGAATTGAACCGAGACCCGAGCCATCCACTTGCCGAACCGAAATAAAAACTGAGCATGTTAACCAGCACCGATGCCGGATCTGCTACCACTGTCATCGTCGGAAACAAGAACGATAACCATCGCCACCGGTGTCTACGACCGCCATCAGTCACCATCAACACCCCCCCTGCGGAGAATTAGCGGCCGTCGGGCCTTGCCGCTCGTCGATCATCGTCATTATCAGCATCTCATCATCACCGTCGCAAGCTTGCTGGAAAAACAACCAGACCCGGCCTGATTCGTCACTGGAACTGAAGTCGAGAGGGAGATGAGACTCGGTGTGGGTGTGTAGTCGTTTCACAGAGAAGCTGGCGTCCGATTGCCGGTCGGAATCGTGGCCGGAGGTCACTCCGGTGACCTGTTGTGACGAGATAGACAGGAAATCAGGGCGTGTATATGTGATCTCCTTTGTGGGTGTGAGCAGAGATCGAGAGGTGGAGGAGATAGATGCAGGTGTGTCTTAGAAGTGTAGATGATGATGATGTCTGTAGTTTTGTTTTTGTGAGAGAGTATTGATTGTGAGGATTAGATTAGGGTATTTGGAGGAGATGATAACACAAAGGATTTGGGGGAAACTGAACGTATGTGGCTGACAAATATGTGGAGTGTTAGGGTTAAGTTCTATTATATAGGTAGGTTTAGATAATGGGCTTTGGGCTTGGGCCCAAGGCCCACAAGCCCATCTCGTGCCTAAGTGGCCCGTAATTTCTACGAGACCCGTTTTTGCAACCCGAACGCTCCATAATGTCGTAAACTAAAATTTTAGTCTTAAAAATATGAAAAATGGTGTCGGTAATCGTTATTGGCGTGTCCGTTCGTCAGTTACGTAAAATCGCCTAATTTTCATCGTTGTTCGTTTTTATTTTGTTTTTCGATCCGGTTTCGACTACGGAAATTAAAATTTAATTACAAAGCTAAATATATCAAAATATTTCCGTTGTTAAGTTAATACGCATGTCTCATGCTTCCGTTTCGACGTTGATTGTAGGTGCGTTACTGTTTCCGCGTTTTTCGTTCACGTTTGCGCTTTGTATCGTTTGAAAGGATAATATTATCGCAAAACCACATTCGTATGTATAAGTTATACGTATAAACTTCGTATTTGTTGGGGGTGGTCAGTATTTTGTACGGCATTATTTCGTTATCGTTTATCGTTACGCAGTTGTTCCGAAAATCACCGTATGCGCACTGTAACATCTGATAAGCGTTCTTAGGCATTTCAATAGCCTAATTAAGCTAATTCGTGCCTTAAACACTACTTATTATCGCCTTAAACGTTTGTTAATCGTGTAATTAAAAGCCGTTAATTACCGGTTGTCACAATGTGTTCATATGCTGGATGAGCATATGCAACAGAAATGCAATGTAACGCAATGTACTAAGTACGCACACAATGGGCATACATAGCATGTAATGTAAAGCAATGTACTAAGTACGCACACAATGGGCATACATAGCATGCAATGTAAAGCAATGTACTGAGTACGCACACAATGGGCATACATAGCATGTAATGTAAAGCAATGTACTAAGTACGCACACAATGGGCATACATAGCATGAAATGTAAAACAATGTACTAAGTACGCACACAATGGGCATACATAGCATGAAATGTAAAACAATGTACTAAGTATGCACACAATGGGCATACATAGCATGAAATGTAAAGCGATGTACTAAGTACGTACACAATGGGCATACATAGCACGAAATGTAAAACAATGTACTAAGTACGCACACAATGGGCATACATAGCATGAAATGTAAAACAATGTACTAAGTACGCACACAATGGGCATACATAGCATGAAATGTAAAGCAATGTACTAAGTACGCACGCAATGAGCATACATAGCATGAACACAATGAAATCATGTACTATATATGTACTATCGAACATAGCAAGTATATGATGTGAAAACCGGAAAGCATGAAAGTAACAAGTAGGCACATGTGTTTCACCCCAAAACAGTTTGGAAAACAGTAAAAGAGGGGTTCAATGTACTCACCTGAGATTGCTTTGAAGTTCTTGTATGACAACGGGATAATGCTAGAGATTAAGGATATCAAACGACACCTAATTATAGGTAACTGCGTTAATATACCGGATCTAAATCGGAAGGATCGGATAGTATGCGGGTTCGTAAACCAAACGAGTATGGAGGCTCATGTAATATGGTTTAACAAAGCCTACATACTAAAATGGAACCTAACCTAAGTGCTTGCGACCCATTACGACCCGTTTAGGTAGCTTATGCTACCTTACGCGTCGTTCGCGTAGAACGCGTCTGGAACGCCTAACATCGTGACCACAAGGTATAACCTCGGAAGGTTATAGCTATGGTCACCTAATGTGTTTGGTCGGATCCTAATGATCGACCAAATGGGTCGGGTTCGAAAGTATAAACGATGGTTTAGATCGCTTACCTTACGACCCTATATATGCACTAAACTAAAAGTGACGAGCTAAGCATGTTAGAACATGCTTAACTATGTTTAGAAAACAGGTTTGGCATCAAAACAAACGGCTTTGATGCTCACGAGTAGTTTGGTTACAAAATACGCAAGAATGCATTTTGGCCGAAACTACGACTCGTCACTGAGCCTCAATAACGTGGTAATCAGTAGGTACAGTCGCCATGGACTATAACCATCGTGATCACGCTCACGTTATGAAGTTCCAACGAACTTCGCATCAACCATAAACTGGTCAATGCAGAAAGTCAAACATAGTTCGACTTTCGGACTCGAAAAGCGATAAAACAACGAAGGAACACTTACAAAGGGTCCCTGAAAGCTAATCTTGATCAAAGAAACTCAGGTATGAAGCAATACTTCAACTTAGAGCTTTTAGATCAGATTCTTGTGGGTTTTTTCAAGAATGAGGGGGGGGGGGGTATTTATAGGAAAAGTAGAGCCGTTAGGATCGTTTCTTGAATAACGTGCCACGATCTCGCCCGTACACTTGTCGAATTGTTGTGGTACATCTGATCTTGCCCCTTATTGGCTGGAAGAGACAAGGGCAAGATTGGCCTTTCACTTCATGAAGAGGCAACAGCATTAAATGCTGAATCTGCTGTTCTGGGGAAGCCTTACGGACCGTATGGGTGATGGCTTACGGTCCGTAAGCCCTTAGTTTGGCAGATTTACAGTTTTGGTCCCTGCAGCCCCAAAACTTGATATTTGATGCATTTTTGACACGTTTAAGCCCCGTTAACCCCATTTCAAAGCTCTAAAATGAAGTTAAAGTATAGGGAACTTAAAATGTGCTCAAAAATATCTCGGATGTCGGTTCGTTTGGCCGTACGGTCGCGATGTTCGGTTAATTACGACGGAATGCGCATAAGCGCGTAAGACGATCCAAATTGCGCGACGAATGAATTTTTCTCATGCCATACACTAAGGCATAATATAAGGATGCTTACATAAATTTTTGGATGTCCGGATGTATTCAGAACGTAAGTTATGCGTAAAAGTGCAAACTTGTGCACTTTTTGACACCTTTAGCCCCTGAATGATCCAAAAGTTTGTTTTAGCATACCAAACCCCTCAAAGCCTATTTCTAAGTTATGTGAAGGTTATTTAAGGTATGTTAAGTATATGTTGATGTTCCGGAGTATTTGTCGCATTAAACTGAGTACGTTTACGCACCAGTTTGCGTATAATTCTCCAGAAAGGCGCGTTCCAAAAAACCCTAGTTCTCTCTCTCTAATGGAGAAAAACGGCGACCACCTTTCTGTGACCTAAAATTCGTGATTTCATGCTGATTATGATGATTGTTTGTATGATTTGAGTCTTATGATCTCTAGTTTATCCTTGCAATTCATTATAATTCGTCTTTGGTTCGTTTTTAGGTATTAGGGTTACGTTTTTTCTTCTGTTCTTGGGCTCTTTGCACTTGGCTGCTGTGGTTAATTGGATTCAAGTTTAATCAGGTTTGGGTTTACTACAAGAGAGTATCATTGCTGTTTGCTGATTCGTCATCTCCTGATTGCATTAGGGTTGACGGCGCCAAGGTTGTTCAGGTTTCGTTTCTGCATATTTGGGTACGGTTGCTAGGGTTTCTACAATCTGTTTACGGCAGATTGGGAGTGCCTAGTGGGTGTTATCCGATTGCTGATAGAAATCATTTTGGAGGCTACAAATCTGAGCTAGGGTTTGTCGATAATTTGGCTTCTGGTTGGGTTTTGATCGAACTTAAGCTTGACGGCGGCTAGGGTTTATTTGTTTTCAGTTGTTTGAGTTCGGCTAGGGTTTGTCAGGGTTGCTTTTGTTTTCAGCCGGCATACATTATGGGAATGGATGAACTTAACAATACTGGTGGAAACCAACAGGATACTCATGGAAAGCCGAGATTATCGTTTGACCAAATTGCTGCACGGTTTCTTGATGTTGATGGGAACACTTTGCAGCCAAAGCGTGGTGTAACGATTGGAACACAAAATGACCCTAAGTCTTCAAACATCATCGATGATCTAACAAGGGTCACAGTTCCGGTTCGTTTGGAAAAACGGGATGTCGGAAAGTCAGACAACTTTTGGGATTACCCTAGCAAGTATACGCCAAAATCAGACCTTTTTGGTGCATCCTTCTTGGCTGACAACAGGGCTGCTCAAGGTAATTCGGGGCTTGCAGATCCTGTTTCCTTTGCTCACATTGTAAAGAATACAAAGGAGAAGGTTAAAGCGAATTTTCGGGCGATGGAATCTGCCGAGAAAATTGACGGTGCTGATGTTGTTATTCCTTTGTCGTCGGTTCAACAAGTTACTGATAGGTATGCTAACACTTTGTTTGGATATTTTCTGGGTAAACGGTTGGCCTTTCCTGTGGTCGATTACTTTGCTAAGAACAACTGGGCTAAATATGGTCTTTCCCGGCTCATGATGAATGCAAACGGGTTATTTTTCTTTAAGTTTACTTCTAAGGAAGGGATGAATCAAATGCTAGAGGATGGGCCTTGGCTAATCAGAAGTGTTCCCATAATTTTGAAGGAGTGGTCGCCCTCTATCAAGATGGAAAAAGAGGACATTAAAGTGGTTCCAGTTTGGGTCAAGATGCATGATGTGCCATTAGCGGCATTTACTGAGGATGGGCTTAGCTTGGTTGCCTCTATGATTGGGATACCTAAGATGTTGGATACGTATACTGCCTCGATGTGTGCTGAATCTTGGGGAAGGAGCAGCTATGCTAGAGCGCTTATTGAAGTGCAAGCGGGGGTTGAGTTAAAAAAGAGTGTTACTGTTGCTATCCCATCTATGGATGGTAGTGGGTATTCAAAGGTGGAGGTCAAGATTGAATATGATTGGGAGCCTCTAAGGTGCTCCTCTTGTTGTGTGTTTGGTCATGATGACAACTCGTGCCCGAAGAACCCTCAGGTATCTTCTTGTGGAGATGCTGAAAAGAATAATGATGAATTTCAGGTTGTAGGGGTCAAGAAGAAGAAAGTGAACAACCAAGGCATCCATATGAAAAATCAGAAGCCTAAGGTAGTCTACAGGCCAGTCGTCAACCCTAAACCAAAATCGTCCTCAAAGAGTCCGATGCAGAATCAGGTTTCAACGTCTAACCCGTTTGACATTCTGAAGGATGATACTGGTAATCAGGGAGGTACCACTGTGGGTCGAGTGGAGAAGAAACCGTCGAATGACAGGCAGGAATCGGATGAGCAGGAGGTTGAAGAAGTCTACAAAACTAGTGCATTTATGACATCGGGTACTCATCCTTTCTCTTCGAAAGCAGGGGCAAGCACCTCTTCTACCAAGTTCTCTAATGGATAGGCTATCTGCTTTTCGTCTGAAGGGGCTGCTGTTTTGTGGCTACTTTATCTTTGATGATGGTGGTTGAGGATTTTGTTTTGTGTTTTGCATTGTGTGTCTACTAGATGTCGTGTCATGATGTATAGTAGACTAGGTTATGGGGTGTTATAGGTCTTTGGTTTTTGTTTTGATTTACATATATGGGGCATGTCCTGTATATGAACTAGTGTGGAACACATCCTCACTACTTGTACTTAATTGCGGTTGCATTTTAATAGAATCACTGGGGTAACCCTTTACCCTAGTTCTCCAGAAAGCGTTGTAGAGTTTGAAATTGAACAAGAACTGATATGTGCAAAAGATACACATATTTATACAAGATCCCAAGTATGAAATACAATATTTCATCGGCTTGGTATTTGTTTGATGGTCACGGCGACACAGGTGTCACAGTCTGGTACTTTAGGAAATTTCGTCCCGAAATTTATTCGTAGGAGTCTATTTGTGACTTTGCCAAATACCCACCAGCGATATGCAAGGCAATATCCTGTCATTTCCTTAACGGTCATTCTTCAGAAACGAAAATGAACAGACAGAGTCATTTTCCTCAACGAGTATTCTTCAGAAATGGAAATGACGGAATAATCAAACGGATGTTCATTTCCTCAGCGGACAAATCTTCAGGAACGAAAAATGAACAGACGGAGTCATTTTCCTCAACGAGTATTCTTCAGAAATGGAAATGAAGGATTACACAACGGATATTGATTTCCTCAACGGATAAATCCTCAGAAACGAAAATGAACTAACGGAGTTATTTTCAACGGTTGCTTCATCAGAGTTGGAAATGAAGGATTACACACGGATATTCATTTTCCCAACGGATAAATCGTCAGAAACGAAAATGAACTAACGGAGTCATTTTCAACGGTTGCTTCATCAGAGTTGGAAATGAAGGATTACACAACGGATATTCATTTTCCCAGCGGATAAATCGTCAGAAACGAAAATGAACTAACGGAGTCATTTTCAACGGTTGCTTAGTCAGAGTTAGAAATGATGGATTACACAACGGATATTCATTTTCCCAACGGATAAATCGTCAGAAACGAAAATGAACTAACAGAGTCATTTTCAACGGTTGCTTCGTCAGAGTTGGAAATGATGGATTACACAACGGATATTCATTTCCCCAACGGATAAATCGTCAGAAACGAAAATGAACTAGCAGAGTCATTTTCAACGGTTGCTTCCTCAGAGTTGGAAATGAATAGGGTTAACTCTAGACACATGACAGAACTTGTTGTGATTTCTGTGCACTAAATTCCATAATTATGTATGCATCCATAATTACGTAATCCCTTGCACAGTCCGCACAGTTTGTTTTGTAATGTTTTGGGGAAGGATATCAAACTTGTGATGAGGATGACTAGACTTCCATCGGGTCCTTTTAATTAGATCGACAGGGGATCTTCTTAGTTAGGCCACCAAGGAGTCCTTTCAGCTTTATCATCACATGATATCCCCAACCAGATTTTTGGATCAATCTGTTTAACTAGACCACTCAAGGGTCTAATTTTGAAGTAGTACTTTATAATCCAAGGGACTTAACTATAACATAGAAGTCCATTGAGGATTTTAAGTAATACCTTTGGGTATCCTACGATGAATCTCTTGTACAAGGATATGTAAGATTCTATGAGGATTTGGATAGCATAAATTGGATCACACAACAACACTTAAGGGAACACATAAGCACAAAGTCACATAATTGTTTAACTTGATTATAATTTGTTATTAACTTGTTATCGATTGAATACGGATTTGGAAACCAGTCGACAGGCTTCAATGTCCACTGGGATCTATCTGAGAAGATAGGAAAATTTCCCAAAAATTCGATTTTTGATTACAAGGAATCACCACATTCGAATTAAGGTATACAACAATTAAGGACTTACGGGAAATCCTTAGGTACCCTATTAAGGATTTATAGTGGTACTTTGGGGTGTTGTAACCTGCGCCTTGTACTTCGTTTCCTTAGAATAAACGGGTACTTAGGAATTTCGTGGAAGATGCAAGCTATTATAGAATGGGAAAATTTTGGGGGGTAGTTTGTTCTTCAAGGAATACGGTATCTTGATTGTCGGTATTGTAAGGGATACGTCGTTTATACATGCCACCACAGCAATACATTGCATTGTAAATAAAAGATTTTATTTATAAACAACGATAACAACTGTTTCTTGGATCTTGACAACAAAAGAAAATAATACATAAGACGTGATTATTTCTAAACGATGTTGTCTTCTAGTCAGTCAGATGCTCATCCTTGTGCCGGATTTGCATTAGCAAGCTTTGGGCAATTTCTTCGGAAATGACCCATCTCGCCACAGTTGAAACAAGAGCCTGGTAGAAAACGACCTTGAGCAGGATTGTTGCCAGCTTCGTTTGGCGTAGCTGTAGTTGGGCAGACTCTTGCGGTGTGGCCTATAAGTCCACAAGTTTGGCATTTGCGGCACTGTACATTGGCGTGATAATGGAGGCTACATTGGTTGCACAAGGGTGCAGTTCCATTGTATGGTTTTCTAGCAGGGGGTTGAGCTGGTTGGTTGGGGACGGCTTGACCATTGTGAGTGACCACGGCGAAGTTCTGAGAAGCCTTTCGCTTCTTTGACTTCTTAGAGGATTCAGTCTGTTCATCCAAGGTCTTTGATTCCTCGATTGGGTTCGATTCCCCGACCGGTTTCTTGTCACCTTTTCGGAAAAGTTTACCTTTCCTGATCTTTGATTCAGTCTAGGTTGCAGATAGCTCAATGGCCTGTCTAACTGTAGTAGGGTTGCTACCAGTCACAATGTCTTGTATTGAGTCAGGGAGGCCATCAATGTACTTTTCGATTGCCTTATCCAAAGGTGTAACCATATCCGGGCATAACAAACTTAACTCCTCATAACGGTCCGTGTAGGCTCGATGCTCACCGCTAACTTGCTTAAGATCGTCGAACTCCGTTTCCAAGGCCCTGATCTCGTGACGAGGACAGAATTCCTTCATCATCAGAGCTCTTGCCATGTTTGAGCTAGTGCCACATCGGCACCCCTATCTCTCATCACACCATTCCACCATGTCAAAGCTCGTTTCTCAAAGACGCTAGATGCGAATTCTACCTTTCGCTCGTTTGGACATTGAACATGTCTGAAGGTGTTCTCTAAACTCTCGAACCATTGTAGAAGTGCAGTCGTTCCTTGAGACCCAGAAAACTTTGATGGCTTAGCTGAGTTGAACGTCTTGAAGTTGCAGGTGGCATTATGGTTGTTGTTGGCTTGGTTCCATTGAGCAAAGAGGTTTGGGAATTGAGCAGCCATTTGCTGCGCAATGATCTCTGCCAATTCTGCAGTCGCTATCTGGTTTTCGCGTCGAGGAGGCATTCTAAATGAGAGACAAGAAAGAAAACAAATGAAATGGCATTGGGTAAGAATAGGATGTTACAATTACCGGCCATAATCATGGTTGAGGGTCATTGGTTTGAATCCACGAAGCAAACAAACAACACCAAGGCTGAGTCAAAGCAAATAGATCCTCATAGTGCATCGCGAAGACATGCTCGCCTATAAGTGGACACTCACCCCAAGAGTTCCCAGGTAAGAGTGACTGGTCCGATTATGTGGATTTGTACGAACACTTTAACCTTAGATAGAAATCCCAGGGTGCAGGCATTCACTCTTCCAGTTCGCACGTGTTCACACTATTTAGGACCCAAAACCTTGACGAGATTTTGAAAACCCAAAGGGGTTCAAAACCTTATAACAGAGGGTTCAAAACCTAGTAATCAATCATCCTAGAACAGATGATTAGTTTTCAAAGCGGTTTTGAAATTTATGTTCTTGTTGTGGTCGTCGCCTAAGGATAGGTGACGGTATTGTTTTGTGATTAAACGCAAGTAAACTCGCGTTAGGGTCCTAGGAAGGTTATAGACTAGGTCAAAGCATTACTAATAACCTAATTCCCTATAACCATTGGCTCTGATACCAACTTTTCTGTCACACCCCGACCACGTAGAACATACAAAACGTGGCGGAAACGTCGGGGAGTGTTGTAACAGAATCAATTGTTTCAAATCCATGGCAATTGAAGTTTCGTTTTATTAATCAAACATGAAAGTTTACATTGTTTTAAAGAGGAAACCAAGAGTACATAATATAATTTAACTAGTTCTTGTCTCGTTTTAAGTCACTAAGGCACAGGTCTGCCTAAGTATGTCTTGATAAGTCCTATGCATCATCTCCTGAAAACACATGTGAAAATAGGCACATCAGCATAAAAATGCCTGTGAGATACATTGGTTTTGTGAAAGGGGAATTCATGACTTATGTTTGAGAAAATGTTTAGTCATGAACCTTGTAATTTGCTTTGTCTTGTAAATCATTTGAAAAACGATAAGATCAGATGATATGTATAAATAAAAGAACACTGTATGGTTAAACGGATAACCATGTAAAATGTGTTTGTATAAGATAAGTCGTTTGTAAATCAATGTCTCGTGAAAAGTGTGTTATTTGTATAAAATGTTATATGTCTCAAATTGAAATGATTCAAATAATGCTACGATATGTAATACCATACAAACACTTATATATAGGAAGTACCAGCGGCGTATCCACCATGCTTGTATCATATTACACACGCCTCGTTACTTAGTCACTTACTCAAACCAACCCATCAAGATGAAATGTTTAACAATTGTGGAAATGTTATGTATAGTCAAATGTCTATTGTCAAATGTAAATCATGTCAATGGATACAACTGGTTTACACGGTTCAATGGTTACAAATGGTTCATATAATCGAAGGGTTAAGGCGGTTCACATAGTAAAATGGTTACAACGGTTCAAAATGTAGTATAATGTGTTCATATGCTGGATGAGCATATGCAACAGAAATGCAATGTAACGCAATGTACTAAGTACGCACACAATGGGCATACATAACATGTAATGTAAAGCAATGTACTAAGTAAGCACACAATGGGCATACATAGCATGTAATGTAAAGCAATGTACTAAGTACGCACACAATGGGCATACATAGCATGTAATGTAAAACAATGTACTAAGTACGCACACAATGGGCATACATAGCATGAAATGTAAAACAATGTACTAAGTACGCACACAATGGGCATACATAGCATGAAATGTAAAGCAATGTACTAAGTACGCACACAATGGGCATACATAGCATGAAATGTAAAACAATGTACTAAGTACGCACACAATGGGCATACATAGCATGAAATGTAAAACAATGTACTAAGTACGCACACAATGGGCATACATAGCATGTAATGTATTGTAAAGTGATGTGCTAAGTATGCACACAATGGTCATACATAGCATAAACACAATGAAATCATGTCAACGGATACAACTGGTTTACACGGTTCCATGGTTACAAACGGTTCATATAATCGAAGGGTTAAGGCGGTTCACATAGTCAAATGGTTACAACGGTTCAAAATGTAGTATAATGTGTTCATATGCTGGATGAGCATATGCAACAGAAATGCAATGTAAAACCATGTACTAAGTACGCACACAATGGGCATACATAGCATGTAATATAAAGCAATGTACTAAGTACGCACACAATGGGCATACATAGCATGTAATGTAAAGCAATGTACTAAGTACGCACACAATGGGCATACATAGCATGTAATGTAAAGCAATGTACTAAGTATGCACACAATGGGCATACATAGCATGTAAAGTAAAGCAATGTACTAAGTACGCACACAATCGGCATACATAGCATGTAATGTATTGTAATGATGTGCTAAGTATGCACACAATGGTCATACATAGCATAAACACAATGAAATCATGTACTATATATGTACTATCGAACATAGCAAGTATATGATGTGAAAACCGGAAAGCATGAAAGTAACAAGTAGGCACATGTGTTTCACCCCAAAACAGTTTAGAAAACAGTAAAAGAGGGGTTCAATGTACTCACCTGAGATTGCTTTGTAGTTCTTGTATAATAACCAAATAATGCTAGAGATCACGGAATATCAAACGGCACCTAATAGGTAGCTATGTTAATATACCGGACCTAAATCGGTAGGATCGGATAGTATGCGGGTTCGTAAACCAAACGAGTATGGAAACTCGTGTAATATGGTTTAACAAAGCCTACATACTAAAATGAAACCTAACCTAAGTGCTTGCGACCCATTACGACCCGTTTAGGTAGCTTATGCTACCTTAACGCGTCGTTCGCGTAGAACGCGTTTGGAACGCCTAACATCGTGGCCATAAGGTATAACCTCGGAAGGTTATAGCTATGGTCACCTAATGTGTTTGGTCGGATCCTAATGATCGACCAAATGGGTCGGGTTCGAAAGTATAAGCGATGGTTTAGATCGCTTACCTTACGACCCTATATAAGCACTAACCTAAAAGTGACGAGCTTAGCATGTTAGAACATGCTTAACTGAGTTCAGAAAACGGGTTTGGCATCAAAACAAACGGCTTTGATGCTCACGAGTAGTTTGGTTACAAAATACGAAAGAATGTGCATTTTGGCCGAAACTACGACTCGTCACTTAGCCTAGATAACGTGGTAATCAGTAGGTATAGTCGCCATGGACTATAGCCATCGTGATCACGCTCACGTTATGAAGTTCCAATGAACTTCGTGTTGACCATAGGCTGGTCAACGCAGAAAGTCAACAAAACGTTGACTTTCAGACTCGAAAAGCGAATAAAAGAACCAAAGAACACTTACGAAGGGTCCCCGAATGCTAATCTAGATCAAAATGGCTCAGGTATGAAACAAAGGTTCCAACTTAGAGCTTTTGATCAGATTTTTGTGGGTTTTCACCAAAAGGGGGGGGGGGTGTTTATAGGAAAAGTAAATCCGTTAGGATCGTTTCTTGAATATCGTGCAACGATCCAAGCCTTACACTTGTCAAGATGTTGTGGTGGCTTAATGTGACCCTTAGCTCCTGAGATGGTGAAAGGGCATTGCCCTTTGGAGTGTTTGAAAGGCCAATCTTAGCAAAAAAACAACTTTTCTGTTACTGAAGGGGCCATGCGGCCCGCATCAGGATATGCACAAACTCAGGCGGGCCGCCTGGGCCTGTCTGATCTGCACATACTTTCAGAAATGGCAGTTTTGGTCCTTGTTGCGTATTTAAGCCATTTCCGACACTTCTAAGGCTCGTAAAGCCAACTTTAAGGCCCTAAAATGATGCCTAAACATTGTGGACATGAAACATGCTCAAAAATATGCCGGGTGTTGGTTCGTTTGGCCGTATGATCGCGATGTTCGCTTAGTTACGACGAAATGCGCATAAGCGCGAAAGACGATCCAAATGACGCGACGAACGGATTTTTCTCATGCCAAACACTAAGGCATAATATAAGGATGCTTACATAAATTTTTGGATGTCTGGATGTATTCAGAACGTAAGTTATGCGCGAAAGTGCAAACTTATGCACTTTTTGACACTTTTAGTCCCTGAATGATCCAAAAGTTTATTTTAGCATACCAAACCCTTCAAAGCCTATTTCTAAGCTATGTAAAGGATATTTATGGTATGTTTAACTTATGGACATGTTCTGGAATGTTCGTTATAGTTCAAATTGGCATACTTTCGCAATTTGTCAAGTTTGGTCCCTGTAAGCGAATTTACTTGTTTTTGCCATACCAAAGCCTTCAAAACTTATTCTTAAGTTATGTAAAGGTTATTTAAGGTATGTTAAGTATATGTTGATGTCCCGGAGTATTTTTCGCATTAAACTAAGTACGTTTACGCACCAGGTTGCGTATAATTCTCTAGAAAGCGATGTAAAGTTTGAAATTGAACAAGAATTGATATGTGCAATAGATACACATATTTATACATGATCCCAAGTATGAAATACAATATTTCATCGGCTTGGTATTTGTTTGATGGTCGCGGTGACACAGGTGTCACACGTGACCATTAATATCTACCAATTCCGTGTATTGAATACATTCATTGAACTCCTTCATACCAATCGAGTGAGTAGACGGCCCATACAAAGAATCCTCAACGTGTAAAGCAGTGTTGAAATCCCCCATTAGAACCCACGGCTTATTATGGCACAACCCCTTGTGCATACACAGATTTTCCCAAAGAGATCGTCTATCCTGGTATTTGTTCTCCGCATAAACAAAAGAAACAAAAAACGATTTATTATCAGCTTTAGGAAACACCTGAGCATGTATGACTTGGTCCGTTTGGGACAGAATCATAACATCGACCACATCCATGTTCCAACCTAAGATGATCCTTGTACCGCGATTACATAAGGCTCCATTAGACGTCCAACTCCAAGACCTAAACACACCCTTACACACCTTGTCAAGCTTCGTGATATCCACATGAGACTCAAGTATTGCACAAACATTTAATATATTTTCAGCAACCAGTGCACGAACCTCACTTTGTTTTAGGGGTCGGTTCAAACCCCTTATATTCCATGAGGCTATACTATCCATTAAAACCATTATGACCGGGAGTGCTTGCCCCCTCAGAATACTTACATTGATCATGTCGCATAAACTCAGACATTTCAGTCGGAATAGTTTCCACAACCTCTTCCTCTACTCGAGAACTTGTGCCATTACCTTTTTTTTCACCAGCTCTAACCTCATTAACCTGACTTTTATTACCAACTTCCGTATCCCCATCCCCCTTTGACAAAACATCAAACGAGTTTCGAGTCTTCACCTTTTGATTTTCTAGATCGTTTACATTACCCTCTTTAGTACCCGATGCGCTCGGCCCTGATTTATTCATCTTAGGTTTGTAGATAAATTTTTGCTTTTGCCTTTTCTGCATCATACTCACTCTCGCCACCTTCCTGTTATCAGTAGTAAACCCCTCCTCATCAACAACCACATGTTTAGCTTTATTTTGAACATTCTTGGCACATGTTTGATCGTTGTGTCCAAAGATACAACACAAAGAGCATCTCTGAGGCTTCCATTCATACTCCACCTTCACCTTTTCTGTGATGTATCCCTCTTCCTCCAGTTTCGGAATAGCAACAATGATATGGTCTTTTAGTTCATTCTCCGCGTTTATTTCAATTAGAGCCCTTGCAAAACTGCTCCTTCCCCAGTTATCCGCACACATATCCGCCGTATACCCATCTAATCTTTTCGGAGTACCTATCTTAGAAGCCAACATACTCAAGCCATCATCCGTATAAATAGCAATCGGAACGTTGTACATCTTTACCCATACCGGAATTGACTTAATACCCTCTTTCCTTAAGCTGACAGCCGGAGACCAGACATTTAAAAACAACGGCACTTTCCTGATCAACCATGGTCCCCCTTCCAATACTTTAGCCATGCCCTCTTTTGTATTTTTTTTGGGTAAAGGGTTACCCCGGTAAATTTTATATAAAGAATAAAGAATAACACGAGTGGGCCAGAGAGGCACACTAGGGCTAGCCTTGGCATTCCAAGACTAGCAAAACCAAAAACACCAACAAGCATTCACGACCAAACAAAACAAAAACAACCATAACAAAACACGACCAGAAGCCAAAACAATGGCAACACCAAGACACACAAAGACTACATATCCACTCTAGCCTGGATCAATGCTCATAGTCTTGACTTGGAACTTCCACCGCTCTAGCAATAACGGATTCTTGGATCCTCTCCCTGGCTTGAACGTCATCAACTTCATGCGGACCGTATGGAGAATAATATTTGCAATCAAGGTAGCATCCCGCTGCTTTGTAGAAAATAATCTATTGTTCCTCTCTTGCCATATAAAATAAGTAGAAGCCGCAACAACCATTTTACCAACTAAAACTTTAGCCGACTTACCCGAAGGATTATGATAGAACCAATTCATAATAGAATCCCAATTGGCATCGACTGTTTCCATGTACGCCAAATCTTTAACCATATTCCACACTTGCAACCCAAACGAGCATCGGAAAAATAAGTGATCACGAGAGTCTTTACCGTTCCAGCAAAGTGGACAACACATAAGGTTTAAATTAGTTGCACTACCTGCGTCCCATATCCCCATCCGATCTTGAGTTTTGAGCTTATTTTTTATAACAAGCCACATGTGAAACGAATGCCTCGGGATACACTGAGAAAACCACACCAGCTCAGCCCAAAGAACCTCTTCCCCCCGCGAACGAACGTTATCCCAAGCTTCATAAGTACTGAACTCCCTATGCTTAGCATCTCTATCCTTCCAAATCAACTTATCCGGAACATTTTGGTTCAGAATAGGCGGCACAAGACTCATCAAACCCGGATATAACTGAAGCCACGAGCTAGGCCATGTCCACTCACTACGGTGACTGACAAGATCCGCAACTCTAGAACTCATATTAAATCCCGCCCCATGTATGCGTCTTGGCGTAATGAAGGCTCCCAAAGGACTATGATTACACCAGTTATCATGCCATGCATTCGTGCTCTGGCCATTACCAATCTCATACCAAGTAAACTGGCGAATAGAAGCACGAAGGTTAAGAATTTTCCGCCACCCCCAAGTCATGCTACCCCGAAACGGAATATCCCAAAAGTTCTTGCCCTTAATCCTGTAAGAATGGACCCATTTAACCCACAACGACTCCCTTTTAAGCAAAATACTCCAAACATGATTAGCGAGAAGAGCTTTATTCATATCCTGGATCCTTCGAATACCCAATCCCCCTTCCGTCTTAGGAAGACAAACATTCTTCCATGCCACTTTAGGATGACTAACTTTATTCAGCCCCCCGCTCCATAAAAAATTCCGCATACGCTTTTCAATATCACCAATAATACGCGCTGGAAGCATAAACACAGATGCCCAATAAATATGCATAGCCGATATGACTGATTTAATCAGTTGGAGTCTACCCGCAAAAGAAAGAGTTTTATTCATCCAATGATCGATCTTTTTATCTACCCGGTCCACAAGAATCTTGCAATCCTTATACATAAGCTTAGTAGATATAAGAGGCACTCCCAAATACTTCACAGGGAGCTCTCCCTCTTGAAACGGCAATAGCGACCGAATTTCCTGCTTGACCACATGAGAGACATTGCAAAAGAATGTAGTACTTTTCGCTAGATTCGGAGTTAGTCCCGACATTCTAGTAAACAATTCCAATGTATCACGCATCACTTTAACAGAGACCGTGTCCGGGTTAATAAACAGGAAAAGATCATCGGCAAAGGACACGTTGATAATCTTCTGCTGCTTGCACTTATCATGATATCTGAACGCAGGGTGTTGAGCAGCAGCTTTTTGTAACAGCAACGAAAGAACTTCCATAACTAACGTGAACAAATAAGGGGATATAGGGTCTCCCTGCCTAAGGCCTCTTTTACCTTTGAAGTAACCACAAAGATTCCCATTAACACTCAAGGAAAACGAAACAGTGGACACACATGTCATTATCCAATCAACCATTCTACTAGGGAAACCAAACTTGATTAGACTAGACTTTAGAAAAGACCAGTTAACCGTATCGTAGGCTTTCTGAATGTCAATCTTGAAGGCACACCTTGGTTTTCCCTTATGAAGATGGTAATTATGCATTAATTCCTGAGTGAGCAAGATATTATCAGAAATCCTCCTACCCGGAATGAACGCCGATTGATTTATATTCACCAAACCACCCAAACTCCCTTTTATACGATCCGCCAAAATTTTGCTTATACATTTAAGAATAACATTGCAGCAAGAGATGGGCCTGTAGTCGAGCACCGACGAAGGAGTAGGAACTTTAGGGACAAGAGCAATTATAGTATGATTAACCTGTTGAAGCAATTTACCATTCTCAAAAAACTGCATAATCGCATCGGAGACCTCTTCACCCACTATATCCCAAGTCTTCTTGAAAAAAACTGACGTAAAACCATCAGGCCCTGGAGCTTTATTATCTCCAATACTAAACATTGCAGCCTTTATTTCTTCACGAGTCACAGGCCGAATCATGTGATTAGCATCAACCGGATTTACGGTATTTGGAAACAACTCCTCTATATTCATGTCCTCCACCGCAGATTCTATACCCAAAAACTTCATGTAGTGATCTACTATAGCACATTCCACATCAGGGCCTTCGAAATGATTACCATCAACATCGTTAATAGAATGAATTCTGCTCCTTGCATTTCTGCTCTTAACGAAATTGTGAAAATAAGTCGTGTTACCGTCACCCGCACTAAGCCAGTCAAGTTTGGCTTTCTGTTTCACAAACAATTCCTCATCATAAGCAGCGCTCTGGAGGTCTTTAATAATCTGTGATTCTTTGGCCCGTAAATCCGCATCAAACGGGTTCTGATCAATCAGCTTATGAACATCATCCAAACGAGCTCTAAGATCATTAACCTTAACATGCAAGTTACCTTGCTTGTGAAGAAGGCTCCGTAACGGGTGTTTGAGGTTTCGAAGCTTCTTCACCACTGAAAGCATCGGAATACCTACCATGTTTTTGCTCCATTCAGCCTTAACACACTCCTTAAAACCATCTTTAGCAGCAATGAAGTTCGCAAACTTAAAAGGTTTTGGCTTTATTCGGATCTCTCTAGCCGTTTTCAGAATACATGGAGTATGGTCCGACAACCGGAACGGATGATAAACCACATGGGCATTCGGAAAATCGTCCAAAAATGCAACGTTACCCATAACCCGGTCAATCTTCTTTAAGATACCTACACCGTCTTTAGGTTTTTGGTTCCACGTAAAGTGAAGACCATGGCCTGGAATGTCCATTAACTCATTCTTTTGAACACATTCAAAAAACTCCCTCATACCTATTGTTGGAGTAGACGTACCATGCAGGCAGTCTTCCATATAGAGGGCCGAGTTGAAATCCCCCATAACTATCCACGAATGGCTCCCAATTACCAACCTATGCTTGCATAAATCTTGCCAGAGAACCCGTCGTTCTTGATAGGTATTCTTAGCATAGACAAAAGAGACAAACAGGATTTTGGAATCAATCTTAGACTTAAGTTGAACATGCATCACCTGGTCTGTTTGAGCTAGCACCATAAGCTGAACGTGTTCATCATTCCATCCCACAATAATTCTGGTTCCTTTGTTGCAAACCCCTCCATTAGACGTCCAATCCCACTTATTAAACACTCTACCACACACCTTTGACAAGTTTGAGACCTCTACATGAGACTCTAAGATAGCACATACATTCAGATAATTTTGTTTAACTATTTGCTGAACCTCCCTTTGTTTCAGGGGCCGGTTCAAGCCCCTTATATTCCATGCAGCTATACTATCCATGTAAACCCATGTCACCGGGAGTGCTTGCCCCCTCAGAATTATCTTTCTTTTTATTCAAACTCATGAATGACGAAACTTCTGTATGGAAAGGATCACGAAATTCCTCCTCCTCAAGATCATACGGGTTTTGATGCATTGGACTCTTGTCAACTTGACTACTACCTGAACTTTGAGGCTTCTCATAAATCGGATCACCATAATTCAGCTCATTCAAATTTCCTGACTTCAACGAGTCATCGGCTAGACTTTCAAACTTATTCTGAGTATCCACATGATAAGACGCTTGTTTTACTTCCGGTTGTTCCTTTGTACCTGAAGTGCTGGCCCCATTAGAGTTAGGCTTAGGTTTGTAAACAAATCTCGGCTTCTGTTTTTTCTGCGGGAAACCATGCTTAGCTATCCTCCTTCTATCCATAGTATACCCCTCATCATCGATAGTAACCTGCTTAGCTTTATCCTTAGGATTACTCGGGCAAGACGACTTATTATGGCCAAATATCCGACAAATATCACAGCGATGTGGTTTCCACTCATACTCAATCCTGATGGTTTCCTTAACAAAACCCTCGTCATCCATCTTTGGAATAGCTACAACTACTTGACTCTTAAGCTCATTTTCTGCATTTATCTCTACCAGGGCACGAGCATAGCTAGTCCGGCCCCAATTATCAATGCACATATCCGCTGTGTAAGCATCTAACCTCTTGGGGATACCAACTTTCGAAGCTAGAAGGCTAAGGCCATCATCAGAGTAAACAGCAAGAGGAACATTATGAAACTTTACCCACACAGGCACAGACTTAATTCCATCTTTCTTTAGACTGACTGTCGGACCCCATACATTTAAGAATAACGGCATCTTACGTATCAACCATGGTCCCCCCTCTAGAACTTGATTCATACCCTCCTTGGTTGCAAACTTGAAAAAGAAAAACCCCTCAGAGTTCATCATTGCCTTAACAAACCCGTATTTCACCCAGACATTCTTAACATAATAATCTACTACCGGAAACGGTAACCTATCACCCAGAAAATAACCATAAAGAACGTTCTCGAATTTCTTTTGTACCTGCCGAACAGCTTCTTTCGGGATAACCACATCAGCCTCTTCCACCGTCTCCATGGATTCCAGAAGTCTGAAGTTAACCTCACGTTTCCCTTTCACGTTATTTTTAACCCTATCTGCATATGTAGCCTGAGGAGAAAGATTCAGGTTTGCACGGTCATCTACCAAATTCACAGTCTCTAGATTAGCATCATGCTGGCCATCAGTTTGGACATCAACTGGAACAGTGATTTTGGTAAGCTCATCTATTATGTTCACAACTTTCTGCCCTTGCTGATTATCAGACGAGACCCCCCTTCGTGGACAAAACGTTTTACCATCAATGTTTAGAGTTCTCGAAGCAAAACCCTTATTAGGGTTTAACGTGGATGTCAAAATATCCGGCGGCTTTGCATGTCTTGCATCCTTATCCGTCGGTTTGATCTGACTCGCTTCCATGGCAATCAAAAACTAGAACATGCAACGTGAATACAAATCAAAAGACAAGCAACCGAGACGAAATCAGCAAACCCTAGCAGAGAAAACGAAAAAAAAAAACCATGCCCTCTTTTGTATCAAACTTAAAGAAAAAGAAACCATCCTTATTCATCATAAGTTTAGAGAATCCATATTTAGCCCACACATTTTTCGCATAATATTCCACAACAGGAAATGGTAATCGATTACCCAAAAAATAGCCATACAAAACGTTCTGAAATTTGTCCTGGACCTTTTTAATTACCTCTCGAGGAACAAGCACATCAGCATCCTGGACCATCTCTGTAGCATCCAACTTTCGGAAGTTAACCTCTCTTTTCAGCGATGTCTGCGTTTTAACCTTGTCCGCATAAGAAAATTTGGCTGTATTATCCACCACGTTACTCGAACTAGGGTTTGCATGGGTATCCACCTTGGCAGCCGTATAAATACCTCCATATCCCCATGTAGCATCCAATTCCACAGGTTTCGAAATCTCAAGCAACCCATCTATCACCGACGTATTATTAGTAGAGTACATACCACGTCTCGGCATCATAGGATTACCCTCAATATTTGTTACTCGCAGACCAATCCCATGAACCGGTGGTGTGTTATCATCATTCCCAGGAGTACCTAGATCCAAAGGTTTAACCCCATAACTTTTGCCCTCCATGCACACAGTAAACCCTAATCGGCCGACAAGAGTAAATCTTTCACTAACAAGAACCCGATCTCAAATCTTTCACAAAACACGAAACCAAAACTCACAGGAACTAGAACCCGTAATCCTTTAAACCCTAGAACAAAACCTCAACCCTTGATCGATTAAACTAGTGTCATCAATCTAGCTAAATTAATCTCAGTTAACCGCAATCAATGGTTAATAGATTAATAGATTAGGGTTTCAGAATATATTGCTAAGGCGGCGATTATGAAGAAAAAAAACAAAAGTGAAACCCTAGTTCTTAATTGATCCCTAATGCTAACGAGTTCGTTATAGATACTTGAAAGAACAAGATCTAATCACAGACTGTTATGCATAAGATCACAAGAAAAAACAAGGGAAATCGAGAAGAACAAGAAGATCAAAAAATCGCCTAAAGGAGAGAGAACACGGCCAGAGCACAAAACTAGAAGTGCCTACTACTACACCACACTACACTTGGCTCTACACATTTACAGAGCTAACCCCTGTCCAGTACCTGGCAGAGCTAAGGGGGCTTCAATCCTTACTCTTTATCCTCATCTTATCGTATCGCGAAGACATGCTTTAGCCTATAAGTGGACACTCACCCCAAGAGTTCCCAGGTAAGAGTGACTGGTCCGATTATGTGGATTTGTACGAACACTCTAGCCTTAGACAGAAAACTCAGAGTACAGGCATCCACTCTTCCAGATTGCACGTGTTCACACTATACGACCCAAACTTTGACGAGGTTTTGAAAATTCAAAGGGGTTCAAAACCATATAACAGAGGGTTCAAAACCTAGTAATCAATCATCCTAGAACAGATGATTAGTTTTCAAAGTGGTTTTGAAATTTATGTTCTTGTTACGGTTGTCACTTAAGGATAGGTGACGGTATTGTTTTATGTCTAAACGCAAGTAAACTCGCGTTAGGGTCCTAGGAAGGTTGTAGACTAGGCCAAAACATTACTAATAACCTAATTCCCTATAACCATGAGCTCTGATACCAACTTTTCTGTCACACCCCGACCACGTAAAACAACAAAACGTGGCGGAAACGTCGGGGAGTGTTGTAACAGAATCATTGTTTCATAACACATGGAAATTGAAATATTGTTTTATTGATTTAAAGAGTTACAATGTCTTGACAATCAAGGAAATATAACATAAATAACTAGTCTTGCATCTTTTATTGTCACTAAGGCCCAAGTCCGCCTAAGTGTATCTTGATAAATCCTATGCATCATGTGACAACTCGAGTTTCCGAGATTCCACTTTCGCATTTATTGCACGTTCACTGTTTGTCTAGTTGCTTACTTACACAATTTGTTTGCTTTGTAACTGTATACGTTGTGATTTGATAAAGTGTATTGTGATTGTTGCATGGTTATGTGTTATTTTACGAATGATTTGACAAATACATGAACTTGGTGACGAAACTGTAAATTATATGTGGTGTGTGTGTTTTGTGTATAGGATGATACTTAGGGGTGTTTAGTGGTAATAATGAAAATAAAACAAAACCCCTTAACCCTAATCATTCTCACCAATTTCAATCATACGGCACTTCAAATCATTCTCTCTACAATCATTTCTCTCATCATTCTTGGCTACACAAGTTCTCTTGCATCAATCTTGATCTTCCAATCCATCTAGAATCAATCTAAGGTAAACGTTTAATGGTTATTTGTTGTTAATCATTGATTATTTGATTCATGCAAACCCTAGTTCTCCAAGCAATGGTTCTGTGTTTATTGATCCTTCTGATTGTTGTGAATAGTTTATGAACAGTTGTGTAATCACTTGCCTGATGTTAAGATGCCTGATATGTTAGAATTGTTTGATTGTTAATTAGATTACAGCATTGCCATTGTATGAAAATTAGGGTTTTTGATCGTAACCTGCAACGTAACTGTTCCATTGAAAAACTGTGATTTGGTTTTGAATACTGCATGATTGCTAGTCCGAAGATTTGTGTCAGGGTTTTGTGAAGTCACAAAATCCGAGTTTTAGGAAGATGCATGGTCCGAACTTTATGATGATGAAAGGTCCGAATTTTTATAATGAAACACATGGTCCGAACTTTAATGAGGATGTTTGGGTCCGAGTTTTGATTAATATGTATGATCCGGGTTTTGTGGGGGATTTGGTCCGAATTTTGTGAAAGGAGAAACATGGTCCGACTTTTATAAGGGAGTGTTGGTCCGACTTTTATAAGGGAGTGTTAGTCCGACTTTTATAAGGGGGTGTTTGGTTCGACTTTTATAAGGGACATATGGTCCGACTTTTTGATGCTTGTATAGTCTGAGTTTGTTGTTGGTTCAGTTAGTGTCAACTCTCTTAAATATACGAACTTTGCTAAGCATGTACACTCCTGTTAAGTTGTTAAGTGGTTAACTTTATTTGTTGGTTAACTCTGTTAGTTAACTACACTGTCAGTTTATTATTCCTATATGTTTATAAACCCTGTTGAGTTATTAACTTCGTTATGACTGATAACTCACAATTGTGTTATTTAATAACCACATTAGCACAAACTGTGAAAGACAATTATGTGAAGCATGAATGATATGAAGGTGACTATCTGTTTAAGTGTTACTTGATGTTAACTATCCCGTACACTTAGAGATTTCGGTTTCATGTGGAACTTTATAAACTTGAACTGATTTAGTATACGTGCATACTATAGGACTTGATTGATTATTTGTGAGCACTTAACTTAGCATACCGAGCAAACCAAGGGGAGTTCACACTCTTACCAAGGCATGGGATTCCCGGGGTAGGGAATGGGATTGGATGATTATCTGTATTTACATTGTGATGGGAATTATGAAATACTGACCTCGGTTGGGAAAGGTCACTTATAGATACTGCTAGACTAGTGATACATGGGGAAGCCCCCACTACTCTTCGCACACATGCCTGTAATGGCCGCGATACTGATACTGATCTTCGCACACATGCCTGGAATGGCCGCGATACTGATACTAAACTTCGCACACATGCCTGGAGGGCCACGATACAAATAAAACTAGTCTACAATACATGGGAAACCCCCACTAATCTTCGCAAACATCCTTGGAGGGCCGCGATGTGATTATATACGATACATGGATTTCTAAACAAGCAAACGTTTTACGAAATGAACATTGTTACTCGCTCAACTAGTTGTTGACTCTCTGTTACATGCCTTGCAGGTCGTTAGGTATACATGGAGCTTGCACTAGGAGGCGCGGTCGTTGTGGACAAGGATCGTGAATGCTTTGATTAAACAATTTTGGCATTACATATTCATACTTATGTTGCGCTTTTACTTATATGCTTCCGCTAAACATTGATATTACACTTATGTTTTGATCACCTTTCATGTTGGTTTGGTTGAATTACATTTACTTTTACTTATTACTTACATGTTCAATATGATTGGTGGCTTGATCCTGGTCAGTCACGCCTCCAAGTGGTGGTACTCCACGTGTGGATTTTTGGGAGTGTGACAGATTGGTATCAGAGCCATTGGTTATAGAGAACTTGGTTTTAATATGGGGAAAACGTTTTTATTCGCTCCACGTGCAAGGCTCAACATCATAGGTACTATTGTTCATGTTTACTTTGCCTACTTGATAGAATTACATAGAACTTTGCTCGTGGTATGCTTAGATTACATTGCCAACTATTCGTTATTGCTTGAGAACATTTGTGTGCTTACTCTCTTCTGTCATCGCACTATTCGCGAATGCCCTCTCACTTATGTTACCTTTGCTATGAAGATCATGGCTGGACGCATTAACTTGACACAAGCCCAGTTGACGGTTCTCATCAACGAACAAGTTGCTGCGGCACTTGCAGCCGCACAAGCAGGAGGTATACCCTGCAGTCGTAACTCACACTAGGATCTTTAGATCCTACACTCCTAAACCAACTCTTGTGTTTAACCTTGTCCTGTTCTTATATACACAACAGGTCAACACGCTCAGCCACCTGTTTGCACTTTCAAGAATTTCATGGACTGTCGTCCTAGCACATTCAGTGGCACGGAGGGATCAGTGGGACTCGTCCATTGGTTTGAAAAGCTCGAGTCGGTGTTTGAGATGTGTGAATGCCCTGAGGCTCGGAGGGTGAAGTACGCCACTGGCACACTGGAAGGAATCACGCTGACTTGGTGGAATGCGCAAGTTCAACTTTTAGGATTGGCAGCTGCTAACGCCACTCCTTGGAATGATTTCAAGGAGCTGATTAAACGGGAATACTGCACACGTGACGACATCCACAAGTTAGAAGTGGAGTTCTTCCATTTGAAGATGACTGGGTCGGAAATTGAGGCATATACTAAAAGGTCAAACGAGCTGGCCATTCTGTGTTCAACTATGGTGGACCCTCCTATCAGACGTATTAAGTTGTATCTCAAAGGGTTGGCACCAGAAATTCAAAGCCACGTGACATCGGCCAACCTTGCTAACATCCAGGATATTCAGCGTCTTGCTCATCGCCTCACAGATCAGGCAGTGGAACAGAAAAGGCTGCCTAAACGTATCAGTGCTACCGGTGCTACTACTTCCGCTACTCCCAGTGACAACAAGCGGAAATGGGATGGGGATTCCAGCAAAGGTTCAGCTACAGCTCAGTCGCAAGTTCAGCAGCGCAAGACTGATAACTACCAGAGCCCTGGTGAGCAATCTTCGGGCAATCAAAGACAGGGTGGATATCGAGGAAACCTCCCAAGGTGCAATACTTGCAACAAGCACCACAACGGCCAGTGCAACAAGGGTCGTTGTCAGCGGTGCCTCAAGATGGGTCATGAGGCAAAAGATTGCAGAAGCTCACGACCTGCGAACCAGAATCAGCAACAACAGCCACCTGCTCCACGAAACCAGCAGCAACAACTGCAGCGAGGCAACAGAGGATGCTATCAATGTGGTGCTGAAGGCCACTTTAAACGTGATTGCCCCCAGTTAAACCAGAACCAAAACAACAACAATAACAACAATCAGGGCAATGGGAACAACAACGGGGGAAACAATAATGGCAACGATGCTAGGGGTCGTGTGTTCGTGCTGGGGCAGGGTGATGCAAGGAATGATCCTAACGTGGTTATGGGTAAGTTTCTTCTCATGTTTCTGTATTGTTTGATTCGGGTGTGGATACCAGTTATGTGTCTCTAAAAGTTAGTCAAATGTTAAAACATACACCAACACCCTTAAACACCAAACATGTCATAGAGTTAGCCAACGGTAAAAGTTTAGAGGCCACACATGTAGGCAAAGGTTGTAACATCGTCTTAGCCGGTCAGACTTTCTCCATCGACCTCATTCCTATAGTTCTGGGTAGTTTCGACATCGTTATTGGTATGGATTGGTTATCCCTGCAACAAGCAGAGATCTTATGCAAGGAGAAGATCGTTCGTATTCCCCGTTCGGGTAAAGAACTTCTCGAGGTTCAAGGCGACAAGAGTGGTGCCGTGGTTGGCATCATCTCCTTTTTGAAGGCTTAGAAATGTTTACGAAAGGGTCACACTGCCATTCTAGCACTTGTTACAGACGCGTCAACGAAAGAGAAGAGATTAGAGGATATCCCTGTGGTACGTGATTTTCCTCAAGTGTTTCCTGAAGACTTACCTGGTCCACCGCCTCACCGCCAGGTCGAATTTCAAATCGAATTAGCTCCTGGAGTAGCACCTATAGCTTGCGCACCGTGTCGATTAGCTCCAACCGAACTGGAAGAACTGTCTAAGCAATTGCAAGAACTCTTGGATAAGGGTTTTATTCGTCCTAGCTCTTCGCCCTGGGGAGCTCCAGTACTATTTGTGAAGAAGAAAGATGGAACTTTCAGGATGTGCATAGATTACCGCGAACTCAACAAGGTGACAGTGAAGAACCGCTATCCTCTGCCACATATTGATGATCTATTCGACCAGTTGCAAGGGTCGAGCTACTACTCCAAGATTGACCTGAGTTCCGGCTACCATCAGCTGAGAGTCCGGGATGAGGAAGTCTCTAAGACAGCATTCAGAACTCGCTACGGCCACTACGAGTTTCTAGTCATGCCATTGGGCTAACGAACACGCCTGCAGTTTTCATGGATCTTATGAACAGGGTGTGCAAGCCTATTTAGACAAGTTTGTGATTGTTTTCATCGACGACATTCTGATCTACTCTAAGAGTCAGGAGGAACACGAGCAGCATCTACGACTTATCTTGGAACTTCTTCGAAAGGAACAACTGTACGCCAACTTTTCAAAATGCGACTTCTGGCTTCGTGAAGTTCACTTTCTAGGCCATGTGGTAAACAAGAATGGGATTCATGTTGATCCATCCAAGGTAGATTCGATCAAGAACTGGCCTGCACCGCGTACACCAACGGAAATACGCCAATTCTTGGGTTTGGCGGGTTATTACAGACGGTTCATCAAGGATTTCTCAAAGATCGCACAGCCGTTTACATTACTGACACAGAAAGGTGTTACCTATCATTAGGGTAATACACAAGAAACGACTTTTCAACACCTAAAGGATAGGCTCTGCAGCGCACCTATTCTCTCATTGCCAGAGGGCACAGATGATTTTGTGGTCTACTGCGACACGTCGATTCAGGGTCTTGGTTGTGTATTGATGCAAAGGGATAAAGTCATTACCTACGCTTCGCGGCAACTTAAAGTTCACGAACGGAAATACATTACACATGATTTAGAATTAGGAGCTGTTGTTTTCGTGCTTAAGATATGGCGACACTACCTGTACGGTACCAAGTGCACTATCTACACCGATCACAGGAGTCTCGAGCATATCTTCAAGCAGAAGGAATTGAACATGTGTCAACGTCGATGGGTCAAATTACTGAATGATTACGAATGTGCCATCAAGTACCATCCAGGCAAAGCCAATGTTGTGGCTGACGCCCTCAGTCGGAAAGACACTACGCCTAGACGCGTGCGAGCATTACAACTTACTATTCAGTCTAGTCTTCCTGCACAGATACGAGATGCCCAGGTAGAAGCATTGAAACCAGAAAAAGTCAGGGCTGAAGCCCTACGCGGCTCAAGGCAACGGTTAGAACAAAGGGAAGACGACGCCTACTACGTAACAGGACGCATTTGGGTTCCACATTATGGCAACTTACGCGAGCTGGTAATGGATGAAGCTCATAAGTCCCGCTACTCGGTGTAGGATCGCGTTCGGCCCTGTTTGAGTCGATCAGAGAAATTCCTATCCAAATCAAGAGGCGGAAACTAATGATTTGGTGCTATTCTAGCTGGATTCACTTTAATCTTGCTGTTTTATTGATCAATTGCACAAATACACGGTCTGACAGCACTTCGGCAGCACTACGTGGCTCAACCGGAACAAATACACCGTAACTATGTCATACAGGTTCGCTTTTGATGACCCCTATATATAGATGAGTTGGGTTCGCTTATACAAACATGGACATATAAGCGAACCTGCTCATAAACCATATAAGCGAACCTTACAAAACCTAATAAGCGAACCTGATCTACACATTGACACATGAGCGAACCTAGGTATAATCACATAAGTAAACCTATTACAATCTAGGGTTTCTAGGTTTCCGTGTCATGTCTGATCTATCTCACTCTAAGACTTGATGAAAGACGTAGTCGACAGACGTAAGTGCACCAACACTCGGTACATCCAGGTTCGGATAAAATGTACCACGATCTTAGAACTACGTACTGGTGGCCTAGCATGAAGGCCCACATAGCAACTTATGTCGGCAAGTGTTTGACCTGCGCGAGGGTCAAGACGGAATACCAGAAACCATCAGGCCTACTTCAGCAACCAAAGATACCACAATGGAAATAGGAGGAAATTTCCATGGATTTTGTTACTGGCCTGCCTAGATCCTAGCGTGGGAACGATACTATTTGGGTGATCGTGGATCGACTCACAAAGTCTGCTCACTTCTTGGCTATCAAAGAAACTGACAAGTTCTCTACGTTAGCAGACGTATACTTGAAAGAAGTTGTTTCGAGGCATGGAGTGCCAACCTCTATTATCTCAGATCGTGATGCACGATTCACTTCAGAACTGTGGCAAGCTATGCACAAATCTTTTGGCTCTCGATTAGAAATGAGCACAGCTTACCACCCTCAGACAGATGGGCAGTCTGAGCGCACTATCCAGACTCTAGAAGACATGCTTCGGGCGTGTGTTATCGATTTCGGAAACAGCTGGGAAAAACATCTCCCGTTAGTGGAGTTTTCGTACAATAACAGTTACCACACCAGCATTCAAGCCGCTCCATTCGAGGCATTATACGAACGTAAATGCCGATCACCTCTTTGTTGGGCAGAGGTGGGTGATAGTCAAATCACAGGTCCAGAAATGGTAGTTGATGCTACTGAACGGATTGCACAGATACGACAACGCATGGCGGCAGCTCGTGAACGTCAGAAAAGCTGCGCTGATAAACGCAGGAAACCGCTCGAGTTTAAAGTTGGGGATTGAGTGCTACTCAAAGTCTCACCCTGGAAGGGTGTGATTCGTTTTGGTAAACGAGGCAAGCTCAATCCGCTGTATGTTGGACCGTTCAAAATCATTGAAAGAATAGGCAAGGTGGCCTACAAACTAAACTTACCAGCAGAACTCGGTGCAGTTCATAACGTTTTCCACGTGTCGAATCTGAAGAAGTGTCTGTCAGATGAGACCCTCATAGTTCCTCTGAAGGAACTCACTATCGACGAACAGTTGCATTTCGTATAGGAACCTATTGAAATCACGGACCGGGATATTAAGGTCCTCAAGAACACTAGAATACCTCTTGTACGAGTTCGTTGGAACTCCCGTCGTGGCCCCGAGTTTACCTGGGAACGAGAAGACCAAATGGAATTCAAATATCCCTAGTTATTCCAGAACAATGCAACTACTACTGAGGCTGAAGCTACTACAGACTTTCGGGACGAAATTCCAAATCAACGGGGGGATGATGTGACACCCCAGGAAAACCAGTAAATGATACAACTTAACTAGCTTCCTCAGTAACCGCATGCTAAATTTCGGGACGAAATTTCTTTCAAGTTGGGGATAATGTGACAACTCGAGTTTCCGAGATTCCACTTTCGCATTTATTGCACGTTCACTGTTTGTCTAGTTGCTTACTTACACAATTTGTTTGCTTTGTAACTGTATACGTTGTGATTTGATAAAGTGTATTGTGATTGTTGCATGGTTATGTGTTATTTTACGAAGGATTTGACAAATACATGAACTTGGTGATGAAACTGTAAATTATATGTGGTGTGTGTGTTTTGTGTAAAGGATGATACTTAGGGGTGTTTAGTGGTAATAATGAAAATAAAACAAAACCCCTTAACCCTAATCATTCTCACCAATTTCAATCATACGTCACTTCAAATCATTCTCTCTACAATCATTTCTCTCATCATTCTTGGCTACACAAGTTCTCTTGCATCAATCTTGATCTTCCAATCCATCTAGAATCAATCTAAGGTAAACGTTTAATGGTTATTTGTTGTTAATCATTGATTATTTGATTCATGCAAACCCTAGTTCTCCAAGCAATGGTTCTGTGTTTATTGATCCTTCTGATTGTTGTGAAATAGTTTATGAACAGTTGTGTAATCACTTGCTTGGTGTTAAGATGCCTGATATGTTAGAATTGTTTGATTGTTGATTAGATTACAGCATTGCCAATGTATGAAAATTAGGGTTTTTGATCGTAACCTGCAACGTAACTGTTCCATTGAAAAACTGTGATTTGGTTTTGAATACTGCATGATTGCTAGTCCGAAGATTTGTGTCAGGGTTTTGTGAAGTCACAAAATCCGAGTTTTAGGAAGATGCATGGTCCGAACTTTATGATGATGAAATGTCCGAATTTTTATAATGAAACACATGGTCCGAACTTAAATGAGGATGTTTGGGTTCGAGTTTTGATTAATATGTATGATCCGAGTTTTGTGGGGGGATTTGGTCCAAATTTTGTGAAAGGAGAAACATGGTCCGACTTTTATAAGGGGGGTGTTTGGTCCGACTTTTATAAGGGACATATGGTCCGACTTTTTGATGCTTGTATAGTCTGAGTCTGTTGTTGGTTCCGTTAGTGTCAACTCTGTTAAATATACGAACTTTGCTAAGCATGTACACTCCTGTTAAGTTGTTAAGTGGTTAACTTTATTTGTTGGTTAACTCTGTTAGTTAACTACACTGTCAGTTTATTATTCCTGTATGTTTATAAACCCTGTTGAGTTATTAACTTCGTTATGACTGATAACTCACAATTGTGTTATTTAATAACCACATTAGCACAAACTGTGAAAGACAATTATGTGAAGCATGAATGATATGAAGGTGACTATCTGTTTAAGTGTTACTTGATGTTAACTATCCCGTACACTTAGAGATTTCGGTTTCATGTGGAACTTTATAAACTTGAACTGATTTAGTATACGTGCATACTATAGGACTTGATTGATTATTTGTGTGCACTTAACTTAGCATACCGAGCAAACCAAGGTGAGTTCACACTCTTACCAAGGCATGGGATTCTCGGGGTAGGGAATGGGATTGGATGATTATCTGTATTTACATTGTGATGGGAATTATGAAATACTGACCTTGGTTGGGAAAGTCACTTATAGATACTGCTAGACTAGTGATACATGGGGAAGCCCCCACTACTCTTCGCACACATGCCTGTAATGGCCGCGATACTGATACTGATCTTCGCACACATGCCGGGAATGGCCGCGATACTGATACTAAACTTCGCACACATGCCTGGAGGGCCGCGATACAAATAAAACTAGTCTACAATACATGGGAAACCCCCACTAATCTTCGCAAACATGCCTGGAGGGCCGCAATGTGATTATATACGATACATGGATTTCTAAACAAACAAACGTTTTACGAAATGAACATTGTTACTAAATAACCCACTGTGAACTCGCTCAACTAGTTGTTGACTCTCTGTTACATGCCTTGCAGGTCGTTAGGTATACATGGAGCTTGCACTAGGAGGCGCGGTCGTTGTGGACAAGGATCGTGAATGCTTTGATTAAACAATTTTGGCATTACATATTCATACTTATGTTGGGCTTTTACTTATATGCTTCCGCTAAACATTGATATTACACTTATGTTTTGATCACCTTTCATATTGGTTTGGTTGAATTACATTTACTTTTACTTATTACTTACATTTTCAATATGATTGGTGGCTTGATCCTGGTCAGTCACGCCTCCAAGCGGTGGTACTCCGCATGTGGATTTTTGGGGGTGTGACACATCATATCCTGAAACACATGTGAAAATAGGTACGTCAGCATAAAAATGCCTGTGAGATACATAGGTTTTGTGAAAATAGAATTCATGACTTATGTTTAAGAAAATGTTTAGTCATGAACCTTGTAATTTGCTTTGTCTTGTAAATCATTTGAAAAGCAATAAGATCAGATGATATGTATAAATAAGAGAATAATGTATGGTTAAATGAATAACCAAGTAAAATGAGTTTGTATAAGATAAGTTGTTTTGTAAAACAATGTCTTGTGAAAAGTATGTTATTTGTATAAAATGTTATATGTCTAAATTGAAATGATTCAAATAACGCTACGATATGTAGTACCATACAAGCAACTATATATAGGAAGTACTAGTGGCGTATCCACCATGCTTGTATCATATTACACACGCCTCGTTACTTAAATCACATACTCAAACCAAACCATCAAAGTAAAATGTTTATGTATAATCAAATGTTAAAATGTTTATGTAAAAACCATGTCTAATGTCTATGTCTAATGTTTTTTTTTTGGGTAAAGGGATTTACCCTGGTAAATTTTTATAAATAACCAATAAAAGAACAGGATGCGTCCAGAACTAGACGCACACTACTAGCCAAGGCATACCCTGACTAGCCCAAACAAATAACAAAGACCCGAAATACTAAACAAACACGACCAAGGGAAACAACCCGACGAACACACAACGATAACCTAAACGTAACAAACAATGAACATCCTCCTTAGCCCGGGTCCTCCATTAAGTTGTTCTTCGAGATCTGCCATCGTTCCATAATCTTCATGTGGTCCGGATGCTTCATAATCCTGAATCCCATTATCTTCAACCTCACAGTGTTACGAATGACTTGCGAAAGAATAGCCGGTGACCGCTGAAGTCTCGAGAATAGCCTGTTATTTCGTTCTTGCCAAATGTAATATGTAGTCGCCCCAACCAGAATCTTGCATACAATACCGCCAAGGTGTCTCGTGTTAGCATTATTCACCAACCAGCCCATAACGGAATCCCAAGTATTATTAACATTCCCCATATCAACCCAATCTCTAACTGTTTTCCAAACCTCAGATGCATAGGCACATTGAAAAAAAAGATGATCCCTAGAATCACGATCATAAGAGCATAACGGACAACACATGAGGGCAAGATTAGTAGCACTACCCGCTTCCCCAATGGACATCCTGTCCTGCGTCTTCAGCTTATTCTGAATAACAAGCCAAACATGAAACGAGTGTCTAGGGATACATTGGCTAAACCACACCGCATCAACCCAAGCGACTTTATCATTTCTCACCCGGAGAGAGTCCCAAGCTTGGGACGAGTGGAAATGTTGAAGTTTACCCCCATGATCCTTCCAGTATGATCGATCAGCCATATCATCCACTAACGTGGGAAGTGGAATGTTAATTAGAACCGGGAAAAGATCATACCACGCCACAGGCCATTTCCATTGACCGTTCGAATCGATCAAATCCGCCACTGATGATCCCAGATTGAAACCTGCATTAGCAATACGCCTAGGCGATATAAAGGACCGGAGCGGGCTGCAAGTATTCCAATTATCACTCCATGCGTTTGTTTGCCGACCGCTTTAAATAGACTTCCAAACATAAGGCCGAAGCTGATTACGAATAGCAAGGATTTTTCTCCAACCCCAACTCGGGTTAGCGGAGCATTTAACCTCCCAGAAACTAGAGCCTTTAAGCTTGTAAGAATGAATCCACGAAACCCACAAAGAACGCCGATTATTTAAGATACTCCAAACATGGCTAGAAATCAGCGATTTGTTAACCTCCATAATACTCCGAATACCCAAACCACCCTCAGACTTAGGCAAGCAAATATCTTTCCAAGCCACTTTAGAGCGAGCCGGACCCCGAGCGCCACCATTCCAAAGAAATCGACGCATACATTTTTCAAGCTCTTTCACAATTCTGACCGGAAGCATGAAAACGGAGGCCCAATAAGAATACATAGCAGAAATGACCGAATTAATCAACTGGAGCCTAGCCGCAAACGATAACGACTTAGACACCCAGTTATCAATCCTCCTATGAACTCTTTCCACCAGAATTCTACAATCACTGTAAGCAAGTCTTGAAGAAACCAAAGGAACTCCAAGATAACGAACAGGGAGGGAACCCTCCTGAAACGGCATTAGCCGCAAAATTTGATCCTTTGTAAGGGGAGGAACATTGCAGAAAAAAATTGTACTTTTAGGGGCACTTGGAACCAAACCCGATATCCTTGTAAACCTGTTGAGAGCATCTCGTAAGAGCTTAACCGAGAGGGCATCTGCATGAGCAAAGATAAATAAATCATCGGCAAAAGAAACATTAACAATCTTTTGTTTGGCACACTGCGGATGAAACTTAAACCCTGAGCCAATTTTCGAAGCACGCTGAAGCAGGAGAGAAAGAACTTCCATGACCAAAGTGAACAAGTAAGGAGACAAAGGATCGCCCTGTCTAAGACCTCTCTTGCCACTAAAGTATCCATGCAGCTCCCCATTGATACTCAAAGAATAGGAAACTGTAGACACACACTTCATAATCCACATGACCATTTTCCTATGAAAACCGAACCCCTCCAAGATAGCTTTAAGAAAAGACCAATTGACCGTGTCATAAGCCTTTTGGATATCAATCTTCAAGGCACATCTAGCCGGGCCTCTATCAAGATGGTAGTTATGCATAAGCTCCTGCGTTAGAAGAATGTTATCGGTAATTTTACGGCCAGGGATAAACGCTGATTGATTAATGCTAACTAAACCATCCAAGCTTCCTTTAATTCTATCCGTAATAATCTTGCTTATGCATTTAAAAAGGACATTACAACAGGATATCGGCCTATAATCAAGCACCGAGTTAGGAGAATCCTTTTTAGGGATTAAAGCGATGATGGTGTGGTTAATCTGCTTCAACATTTGGCCATTCTCAAAAAAATCCAGAACTGCATTCGTAACTTGGTCACCTACCGAAGCCTTCTAGCGAAAAAACCCTAATGCTCTCTCTCCTATGGCGATTTTTCTTGTTCTTCATGAAACCTGATTTTTCTTCGTGATCTGATGTATAACAGTCTGTGATTAGAGTTTTGATCCTTTCAGAATTCTATAACGAACTCGTTAGCAATAGTGATCGATCTAAATTAGGGTTTTCACTTTTTTTGTTTGCTTTAATCGCCGCCTTAGGTATCAGTATTGAAACCCTGATTTATTACGTTGGTTGTTGTTGATTGCGGTTAACTGAGTTTAATTTAGCTAGATTGATAACTCCAACATAATCGATTAAGGGTGGCGGACTGATTCTAGGGTTCTAGGAATTAGGGTTTAGTTTTCGTTCCTGCTTTCGTTTGTTGCGGCTTTAGGGTTTTGGGTTATCGTGTGCATGGTTGTTTAAAGTTCTGGTTTCACGTGAGAGTTGTTTGTTTAGCTATGGATGTTCGTTCCAAGACTGGTGACGCTACTGCTAGTGTCTTGCATGACCGCGGGAAACCGCCTGACCCGCTGAACAATTTTGCTAATAAACCGACCGACCTAGATGGATCTGATTACTTGAATGAAACGGTGGGTGAGGAGATGCCTACACCGGGTACAGCACCAATTCGTGGGATCGGGTTACGAGTTACTAACATTGAAGGCAACCCTCTACTTCCGAGAAGAGGTATGTTTTCTACGTCGAATGTATCGGTTTTGGATGGGTTGATGAGTATTTCTAAACCTGTGGAAAACTTATTTGCTGCTGGAGTATCTTCGTCGACGACTAGCAAGGATGATAATGCTGGTCAGTGCCATGAGACTCTTTCGTTTGCTAATGTGGTCCAAAGGAATAAGGCGGATGTTAAAGTGAATTTTCGTTCCTTAGAGACGAGTGAGAAACAGGATGGGTGTGATGTGGTCCTTTCTAGGGAATCGGTCAAAGTTGTGCATGATAAGCTTGCTAACACGCTATATGGGTATTTCTTGGGGGACCGGGTTGCTTTTCCCGTGGTGGACTACTTTGTCAGAAATAATTGGAAGCGGTATGGACTGCAGAAGTCAATGATGAATGCCAACGGCTTTTTCTTCTTCAAATTTGCTGATCAAGCAGGTATGCAAAAGGTTCTTACTGAGGGGCCATGGATTATTCGTTCACAGCCGTTATTTTTAGAAGTGTGGTCGCCATCGTTAAAGCTTGAGAAAAAAGAAGTGAAAAAGGTTCAGGTTTGGGTAAAATTCCATGAGGTTCCTCTAGCGGCGTATACGGAGGATGGTTTAAGTCTAATTGCTACAACTATTGGTGTGCCAAAGGCTTTGGTTTCGTTCACCACGTCTATGTGCGTTGATGGTTGGGGGAGAAGCAGCTATGCTCGGGCTCTGGTAGAAATTTCAGCAGATTCTGAACTGAAAGAAGAGTTAACGATTGCGGTTCCTTGTCTTGATGGGGATGGGTTTGTAAAGGAGAAGGTCTACGTTGAATATGAATGGTGTCCTCATAGGTGTGGCCGATGCTGTGTTTTCGGGCACACCCATGAAAATTGTCCTCTGCAGGCGCCTAGCGTGTCAAAAGATAAAAAACAACAACATAAGGGTCCGGGTTATGATAGAAAGATGAAGCAGCCGGTTCAGGATCCTGGTCCGTCAAAGAGGCAATCTACTGTGGATGACGATGGGTATACTACTGTGCTAGGAAAGAAGGCAGCGAAAAAAGTGGGTTTTAATGTCAATAAACCGAAGCCAAAATTTGAATATCGCCCAGTTTCTACTAATCGGAAAGATAACGGGAAGTCTAAATCGGAATCAACTAATGTGGTGTCTCGAAATCCTTTTGATGCTTTGAATGAAGTGAATGAGGAACAAGGCCATAGTAGTAAATCGGCTGGAGATGGTAATGACCCGAGTGCTAATGAGGAACCGGATGGGGGTAGGCCAGATCCGGCCCAAGTAAATCTGGATGATGATGAGCTTGTTGATGATTTTTACGAAGCGGATGGCTATGAAATGGATGGTTTTTTGAGGCAAGGAACTATTAACACTAAAAAAGGGGCAAGCACTCCTTCTTCATCGGTGCTCAATGGTTAGTATCGCCTCGTGGAACATAAGGGGTTTGAACCGCCCCATAAAGCAAACGGAGGTTCGCCATGCCATTAAAGAGTTAAAGTTAAGTTTATGTGCAATTCTTGAATCTCATGTGGAGGTGAGTAATCTGCCTAAAGTGTGTAAGGCTGTTTTTCGGTGGTGGAACTGGACGTCGAATGGGGGCCATTGTGTGAAGGGTACGCGTATTATTGTTGGTTGGAATCCGGCTATTCTTGATGTTATGGTGCTTTCGGAGACTGATCAGGTTATGCATCTCCAAATAATTCTAAAACAGTCTAAGAAAATGTTTTTTTGTTCGGTAATTTATGCAGCAAACTACTATATTAGTCGGAGGGATTTGTGGAAACAGCTTTCTTTGCATAAGAATTTTGTTTGTAATGAACCTTGGGTCATTCTAGGTGATTTTAATTCGGCGTTGAATCTTGAGGATAAATCTATGGGTTGTTCCTCGGTGTCCCTGAGCATGAAAGAATTTCAAGAGTGTGTGGATGAAATTGAGATGGTAGATATAAAACGCACTGGTATCCATTTCACGTGGAATCAGAAACCAAAGAAAGGGATTGGGCTAATGAAAAAGATAGACAGAGTTATGGGAAATCCTCATTTTATAGAAAAGTTTCCGAGTGCTTTTGCTGATTTTCATCCTTCTCGGTTATCGGATCACTGCTCGTGTGTGGTTAGCGTCCCGGATATGGAAAATAGAAAACACCGGCCTTTTAAATTTGCTAATTTTCTGGCGTATAAACCTGATTTTTTGCCGATTGTGGAGAAGGGGTGGGGTATGTCCATTGATGGAGTGTATCAATTTTCAGTTGTTAAAAAGCTTCGTCTGTTGAAATCTCCGTTACGTGCGCTGCTTTATCATCAAGGAAACTTGCATAAAAAAGTTGAAGAGCTTAGAGTTAAGCTTGACCGTATTCAGTGTGATATGGATAAAGATCCGTCTAGTCTTACGCTGCGAGAGGAGGAAGCTATTACTAGAAGTGATTTTCAAACCGCGTTGTTAGACGAAGAGAGGTTTTTGAAGCAAAAATCTAAAGTGGACTGGTTAGCGGCCGGGGATATGAATACGGCCTTCTTCCACTCGACACTCAAGAATAGAGTTCACTATAGCCGTATTGAGGTGATTCGTGATGTTCGAGGGAATGTTTATACGGATGAGATGGTTTCGGGAGCTTTTGTTGATCACTATGAGCACTTTTTGGGCTGCCCGGGTAATCCGACTATTAGTCCGACTCCTGATTTGTTCTCTAAAAAGTTAGAGAGGGATGTTGCTCGCCATATGGTCCGTCCGGTTACTCCTGATGAGGTTAAAAGGGCAATGTTCTCCATGGGTTCGGATAAAGCCCCTGGTCCTGACGGGTTTACAGCGGGTTTTTTTAAGAATGCATGGCCTATTGTTGGTGATGAGGTATCAAAAGCTGTTATAGATTTCTTTGCTACAGGGAAACTTTTAAGGGAATTAAACCACACGCTTATTGTTCTTATTCCCAAGACATCCTCGCCATCTGTGGTTACGGACTATCGTCCGATTGCTTGCTGTAATGTGCTATACAAGTGTATTAGCAAGATTGTTGCTGACAGGATCAAAGGAGTGCTTAATGACATTGTGAGTGTCAACCAGTCGGCTTTCGTTCCAGGTAGAAAAATTTCCGATAACATTCTGTTAACTCAAGAGTTGATGCATAATTATCATAGAAACATCGGCCCCCCTAAATGTGCGTTTAAAGTGGACATCCAGAAAGCTTACGATACTGTTGATTGGGCGTTTCTAAAGAACATTTTGGTGGGTTTTGGGTTTCATAGCAGCATGGTTCATTGGATCATGGTTTGTGTTTCCACGACCACGTTTTCGGTTTGTATTAATGGTGATGTTCATGGTTTTTTCAAGGGTAAGAGGGGGTTGCGTCAGGGAGATCCTATCTCTCCATATCTTTTTACCCTTGTGATGGAGATCCTCACGGCTATTCTTCAGCAGACGGTAAGGATAGACTCTTCGTTTAAGTTCCATATCAGGTGCGAACGTCAGCAGATTATAAACCTGTGTTTTGCGGATGACTTATTTATTTTCGCTAGGGGCGAGATTGCGTCGGCTAGATGTATAATGAAAGCGCTCAATTCTTTTTCTAAGATGTCGGGTTTGGCGCCTAATGTCCAGAAAAGTACAGTATTTTTCTCTAATGTTCCATCGTTTGTTAAAACTGCTATTCTGAATATAATGCCGTTTATTGAGGGGTCGTTGCCAGTGAGATACTTGGGAGTTCCTCTTATATCGTCTAAGTTATTGTACAAAGACTGCCAGGTGTTGGTGGAGAAGCTTGGAAAACGTATTATGCATTGGAGGAATAAATTACTTTCGTTTGCAGGTAGACTGCAACTTATTACTTCGGTATTGTCTTCTCTGCATGTTTACTGGTCTTCAGTGTTTATCCTGCCTGCTCGAGTCGTCTCTAGCCTGGAAGCTTTGATGCGTAATTTTCTATGGTCTCATGACAGTTCGTTCCAGAGGGGCAGGGCAAAGGTTTCTTGGAATACTGTTTGTGTTCCTAAGTATGAGGGTGGGTTGGGGATTCGTCGTATTGGTGATGTTAATAAGGCCCTTATCTCTGCGCACATATGGAGCATTTTATCTAAACGTGAATCGTTATGGGTTGATTGGGTTCATTCGTACAGGTTACGAGGTAAAAGTTTCTGGGCTTGTAATACCCCTTCTTCTTGTTGCTGGTCGTGGAGGAAAATTATTCAACTTCGGCCGGAAATGAGGAGTTTTGTTTGGGCTGAGATTGGGAATGGTTTATCGACTTCAGCTTGGTTCGACTCGTGGAGCAATATAGGTCCGTTGTTTCAATTTTTTACTCCGAGACAAATTGCAAATGCAGGTTTCAGTTTGGATGCCAAGGTGGCTGATTTATGGTTAAATTCTTCGTGGGGTTGGCCGATTGAGTGGAGACATCGTCTCCCGGCTCTTAATCAGATTGATACTCGATCTATTCAGCCGGCTAAGGAAGACAAGTTTTTGTGGCGTCAAGGGGATCACCTTCATGAGTTTTCAACGGCTCGGGCTTGGGATTCCTTTAGACATCGAGAGGTGGAGGTAGAGTGGTGCCGTATTGTTTGGTTCAGTCAATGCATCCCTCGCCATGCGTTCTTAATGTGGCTTATTATGAGACGTAAGTTACTCACTCAAGATAAGATTTTAAGCTGGGATATCTCGCGGAGAAAAAACATGAACATGATGTGCTGTTTGCTTTGTTACGCAAATCATGATTCTCATAACCATCTGTTCTTCGAGTGTAAATTCTCGGATCAGGTTTGGCACAAAGTTAGACATAAAGCGGGTATGGAGTCGGTTGCTTCTAAGTGGGATGACATTGTTAATTGGCTTGTAACTCGGTCCAGGTCGAAATCAGCTGGAAGCTATGTTGCAAGATTATTGGTAGCCGCCACTGCGTATCTCATTTGGCAGGAGCGTAATGCGAGATTATTCAAGAATGAGTTGAGACCACCAGAAGCTATTATTGATCTTATTTTCCAACAGGTCCGATATAAATTGATGGGAGCGAAGCTAAAGAATTGTGAAAATGTCCGAAGGCTTCTTGGCGAATGGGGAATCATTGGAGTTAACCTTCATGAAGATGGTGGCTGATTGAGTCGTTTTTGATTGCTTTGTGCTAGAGTTTAGTCTAGTTGTTTTCCAGTTTGGTGGTGTTTATGTGTTTTTCATTTTGTTTTACTTTCATGGGGCATGTCCCATGTTTGAACTAGTGTAGGTTCTCTACACTACTTGTGCTTTGTTGATTGTCAATATATAGAATCACCGGGGTAACCCTTTACCCAAAAAAAAACTTGGTCACCTACCACATCCCACGAATGTTTAAAGAAAGCCGAGGTATATCCATCCGGACCTGGAGCCTTGTTCTCACCAATTCCAAACATAGCTTTTTTAACCTCATCTCGGGTAACCGACCGGACCATATTATTAGCAGAAAATTCATTCAAAGAGTTAGCACAAAGATCGTCGAAATCAAAATCCTCCACCTGATAATCCATACCCAAAAAATTCGTATAATGGTTAAGAAAAGCCGATGGAACTTGATCACCCTCAAAATGGTTCCCATGAGCATCCAAAATGCTCGAGATTTTGTTTCTGGCGTTCCTACTTTGCACACATTTATGAAAGAATCTCGTGTTTGCATCCCCCGTACACAACCATTCAACCTTGGCTTTTTGCTTAAGGAAGCACTCCTCATCATAGGCAGTAGTTTGGAAATCATGAAGACATGAGGCAAGCTCGTCCCGAAGTAACGAATCCAAGGGATTTGCATCCACTTGGTTCTGAACATTGTCAAGTTTAACCCGCAAATCAGCAACCTTTTTATGCAAGTTACCTTGCTGAAAAAGGATTTTGCGAAATCGAGGCTTCAAGTTTCTCATCTTTTTTACTACCGCAAACATGGAATGACCTTGAATCTCCTTGGCCCACTCGGATGAAACCGCCTGCCTAAACTCGACTTTGGAAACGATAAAATTCGGAAATTTGAATGGCTTCGGTTTAGAGTTAGTAGCCGAAGAAACCTTGAATATACACGGAGCATGGTCCGACAAGCGGGGCGGTTTAAACAAGGCATAACCATTCGGAAAAAAATCCAGGGACTTTAAATTACCCATCACCCGATCCAGTTTCTTCATAACTCCAATACCCTCTCTAGGCTTTTGGTTCCACGTAAAGTGTATGCCATGGCTCGGAATGTCTATCAATTCAGTCTCCTTAACACATTCATAGAACTCCCTCATGCCAATCGAATGATTCGAGGGGCCAGACAGACAATCTTCCATATTGAGAGCAACATTAAAATCCCCCATGACGATCCATGGCTTATCACGAGCCAAAGCATTAAAATTGCAAAGGTCCTCCCAAAGAGCACGACGATCATGGTATTTGTTTTCCGCATAAACAAAGGAGCAGAAAAAAATTCTATTATCAGCTTTTATCAAAACTTGAGAATGCATCACCTGGTCAGTCTGCGAAATCACCATAATATCAACCGCATCAGTATTCCACCCAAGAATAATTCTAGTACCTCTGGAACATAATCCCCCATTCGAAGTCCAACTCCAGCCACCAAAAACTTTATTACATATAACAGAAAGTTTATTAATATGGATGTGTGATTCTAGAATAGCACAAATACTCAGTTTGTTTTCAGCAATTAAAACCCGAACCTCAGCTTGTTTAAGGGGCCGGTTCAAGCCCCTAATATTCCAAGCCGCTACACTATCCATGTAAACCCGTAAAACCGGGAGTGCTTGCCCCCTCAGCATTGTTTCCAAGAGACGTGTTGCTCATAAATTTCGACATTTCCGTAGGCACAACCTCAACGACTTCTTCCTCATAACCCTCAACCGTACTATTGGGACCAACCACTTTTTTCTCCGTAGCCTTTACATTACCAAGAGGATTAGCATCATCCCCATCTGATTTAGACAAAACTTCAAAAGGGTTGTTCGTCACTACATTAGCCTTTACAGTAGAATCCTGTTTATCATTTTTCGTACCTGACGTGCTAGCACCCGAGTTACCTGGTTTCGGCCTATACACAAAATTTGCCCTCTGTTTCTTTTGCAAAACCCCTTTTCTAGCCATCTTCCTCTGATCAGTAATGAAACCCTCATCATCAATAACAACCTGCTTAGCTTTTGGAGCCACATTCTTAGGACAAGCTTGATCACTATGACCAAAAACACAGCAGGTCGAGCACCTCTGAGGTTTCCATTCGTATTCGACCTTCACTTTCTGAGTAACATACCCCTCCTCATCAAGCTTCAGAATTGCAACCGTAATATAGTCTTTTAGATCGTTATCCGCACTAATTTCAATTAACGCACGAGCAAAACTACTTCTCCCCCAATTATCAACACACATATCAGCCGTATATCCATCCAACCGTTTAGGAGTACCCAACTTAGACGCTAATAAACTCAGCCCATCATCAGTGTAAATAGCAATAGGAACATTGTGGAGTTTCACCCAAACCGGAACCGACTTAATGCACTCCTTTCTGAGACTGACCGATGGTGACCAAACATTCAAGAAAAGAGGGACTTTTCTAATTAACCATGGACCTCCTTCAAGCACCTTCATCATCCCCTCCTTGGAGTCGAACTTGAAAAAGAAGAACCCGTCAGCGTTCATCATGATCTTTACAAACCCATGTTTAGACCAAACATTTTTTGCATAGTATTCCACAACCGGAAACGGCAACCGATTGCCCAAGAAATAACCATACAAAACATTTTCAAACTTATCCTGGACCTTTTGGATTACCTCACGAGGAATAAGAACATCCGCATCCTTAACCGATTCTGTAGCATCTAGCTTCCTGAAGTTAACCTCTCTTTTCAGCGATTTCTGCGTTTTAACCTTATCAGCATACGAAAAGATAGATGCATCATTGACCACTGAATTCGGTATAGGATTATCTTGGCTATCCAAGTTAGCAGCCGACGACCCGCCACCATAATCCCACGAGGAAGGCAAATCCACCGGTTTAGAGATTTTAAACAACCCATCAATGACTGAAACATTACTCGTAGAGAACATACCACGACGAGGCAGCAGTGGATTACCTTCAATATTAGTGACTCTCAAACCAATCCCACGTATCGGAGGAGTCTTATCATCAATCCCAGGGGTCTGTTGAGTCAAAGGTGTCATCCCGCCACTTTCACCTTCCATGCATGCAAAAGAAAAACCCCTATGCAGCCGACAATGAATCCCAACAAGTCAAGAAACCCTATGCGGCAAACAAAAAGGAAACAATCACAAAACCCTAGTCAGCCGAACGAAAGACAACACGCTCGAAAGATCAGAATCCGAAGACAAGAACACAATAGCCCGAACTCCCTTAAACCCTAGAACAAAACCTCAACGCTTGATCGATTAATCCGGTGTCATCAATCTAGCTAAATTAAACTCAGTTAACCGCAATCAATGGCAACCAGATTAATAAATTAGGGTATCAGAATATGTTTCTAGAGCGGCGATTGTAGAAAAATGTTTATGTCTAATGTAAATCATGAATTGTTTAATGCAACTCATGTAATGTGTATATCAATGTCAAAATGTTTATGTCTAATGTAAATCATGAATTGTGTATATAAATGTCAAAATGTTCCATGGCTTATCTCGCATGTCAAAATGTTTATGTATGGTAAGTGAAATATATCAACTAAACCATATGTTAAATGCACAAAAACAAGGTATTGAAGTAAAACATGGTTTAAATCAAAGTTATGTTTTGTGGAATAAATGCATGCTATACTGATATAAACATCTATGCGGTATTGTTAAAATTCATACATCCAAGCCTTGCGACAGTAGAATAAACCCTAGCACAAAGTCTAAGGTCCACCTAGAAATGTATTCGGATTCGGTCATTCCTTCCAATCCAAACAAACCCGGGATTTCAGGAATGGGAGTTGTCAAGTCCTATGGTACCACTACCTACTACCGAGCGGCATGATCGGTGTTAATGAATGTACATTGTCCCATTTAAACAAACCAAATGTCATACCAAAACGTAAGCATGTGATGAATAAATATACTAAGTACGCACACAATGGGAATACATAGCATAAAATGTAATGTAAAACAATGTACTAAGTACGCACACAATGGGCATACATAGCATAAAATGTAATGTAAAACAATGTACTAAGTACGCACACAATGGGCATGTGACACCCCCAGGAAACCAGTAAACGATGCAACTCAACTAGCTTCCTCAGGAACCGCATGCTAAATTTTGGGACGAAATTTCTTTCAAGTTGGGGATAATGTGACAACCCGTAACTTCAGTTTAATGCCTTAACCTAGCATAGTTAATTTTGTCATGCAATCATTTAGCATTGTTGGAATTATGTGTTACTTTATGGTGATTTGACAAATACATGAGAACTTTGTGCCTTGACTGTAAATTATATGTTGTGTGTGTTTTTTATGTAAAAGATGATACCTAAGGGTGAGTAGAGTAGTTAGTGAAACCTTAATAACCCCTAACCCTAACCCCTCTCACAAATCATTATACGTATTGTCAATCTTCCTCTACAATCATCTCCTGCAATCATCTTTTCATCATCCTTGGTGGCACAAGCTCTCAATCATCACTTTTGATCTCTCTTTTCATCTAGAATCAATCTAAGGTAAACGTTTAATGATTGTTTGTTGTTAATAATTGGTTATTTGATTCATACAAACCCTAGTTCTCCTAACAATGGTTCTGTGTTTATTGATCATCCTGATTATTGTGAAATGGTTTGTGAATAGTTGTGTAATCACTTGCCTGACATTAAGATGCCTGATATGTTAGAGGTGTTGATTGTTGATTAGATTACAGCATTGCCAATGTATGAAAATTAGGGTTTTTGATCGTAACTTGCAATGTAACTGTTCCATTGAAAATTGTATATTGGTTTTGGAAATCACGCATGTTGTTAACTCGGAGTTAAGGGTCAGGGTTTTGTGAAGTCACATGGTCTGAATTTTTGTATGGAACACATAGTCTGAGCTTTGTATTAAACACATGGTCTGAGTTTGTATGGAACACATAGTCTGAGTTTTGTAAATAATGTATGGGGTCCGAGTTTTTGCCATGGTCCGAGTTTTGTTAAGGGTAAACAAGGTCCGAACTTTATAAAGGGTAAACATGGTCCGAGTTTTTGTGAGGAGGCTTGATCCGAGTTTTATGATGAATCATGGTGTCCGAATTTTATAAGGGATGAATGGTCCGAGCTTTGTAGGGGATGTATGGTCCGAGCTTTAGGGGATGTATGGTCTGAGTTTTGTTAATGTTTATATAGTCCGAGTTTGTTGATGCTTGTAAGGTCCAAGTTTAATAACATTCAGAGCTTGAATCAGGTTAAATGTTGAATGAAAAACACTTATCCTGCCACTGTATGTTACCGTATGTTACTGTATGTTACTGTATATTACTGTATGTTACTGTATGTTACTGTATATTACTGTATGTTACTGGATGATACTGGATGATACTGTATGTATGAACAATCTATGTCATGTCATTATGTAAACAATTATCACACGAAACACAGTTGTTTGGACACCAAGGAATTGTAAACCTTAATTGAACGTAAACACTTATATTGAGTTTATGTGCAATGTACCTTAGGTCGCATGAAACGGACCTAACCATTAATTAACACTAGAAGCACAATAACATACCGAGCAAACCAAGGTGAGTTCACACTCTTACCAAGCCATGGGATACCCGGTGAGAAGGGAATGGGATTGAAGGAAAAGGATTGATGAGTTATTTGGATTTACACTGTTACTAGACTATCTACCATCGTCCTCGGTTGCGAAGGACCCTTACGTAAAACCTACGTAATACTTGTGCTTACTACTGTCCTCAGGGTTCGAGGGACACTTACGTAAAACCTACGTAAACTCATACATACTACTGTCCTAGGGTTATGAAGGACACTTACGTAAAACCTACGTAAACCCCCGCGTACCACTGTTCTCGGGATAAGAAGGACACTTACGTAAAACCTACGTAAACCTCGTACGTACTACTGTTCTCGGGTTAAGAAGAACACTTATGGTTACTTCTAGTCTGGTGTATATGCAACTATGGGAAGCCCCCACTAATAGAACATACTATCGGCCTAGTAGAGCCACATGTTACGAAACAAACTTACTATTACGAACTTACTTACTGTGAACTCGCTCAACTAGTTGTTGACCCTCTGTTACATGTCTTGCAGGACCATAGGTACTCATGGAGCTTGCACGGGAGGCGCGGTCTTGTGGACATGGATTGTGGGTGTTTCGATGAAAACATTATGACTCTTTAAACTTAACACTTGTGTTGGATTTTTCATACTATGCTTCCGCTACTTATACTATGTTTTGAAATGAACACCAATTGTATTGTGATGAATTACATTTACACTTACTTATTATTGTGTTGGATTGGTGGCTTGATCCTGGTCATGTCACGCCTCTAAGCGGTGGTACTCCGCGTGTGGATTTTGGGGGTGTGACAGATTGGTATCAGAGCCATTTGTAACATTTGTGCTCGAAATCATTATGAACAGTTCAATTATCAATAAAACAATGTTATTTGATCCCAATGTTTGTTTGGTTGTGTTTTACATTTTTCATGTTTTGACTTTTGTTCGATTTTAAACTCTACATCACTTTCTGGAGAATTATACGCAAACTGGTGCGTAAACGTACTCAGTTTAATGCGACAAATACTCCGGAACATCAACATATACTCAACATACCCTAAATAACCTTTACATAACTTAGAAATGAGTTTTGAAGGCCTTGGTATGGCAAAAACAAGTTAATTCGCTTACAGGGACTAAACTTGACAAACTGCGAAAGTATGCCAATTTGAACTGTAACAAACATTCCGGAATATGACCATAAGTTAAACACACCTTAAATATCCTTTACATAGCTTAGAAATACGCTTTGAGAGGTTCGGTGTGCTAAAATAAACTTTTGGGTCATTCAGGGACTAAAAGTGTCAAAAAGTGCACAAGTTTGCATTTTCGCGCATAACTTACGTTCTGAATACATCCGGAGATCCAAAAATTTATGTAAGCATTATAATATTATGTTTAAAGGTTTGGCTTGTCAAAAATCCATTCGTCGCGCAATTTGGATCATTTTTCGCGCTTATGCGCATTCCGTCGTAATTAACCGAACATCGCGATCGTATGACCAAACGAACCAACATCCGGCATATTTTTGAGCATGTTTCATGTCCTCAATGTTTAGGCATCATTTTAGGGCCTTAAAGATCGCTTAACGGGCCTTGAATGTGTCGGAAATGGCCTTAAACCATAACAGGGACCTAACCTGTCATTTCTGAAACTTGGGTTCTGATCTGGACTCCCAGGCGGGGCACGTAAGACCATGTCCAAATCTTACGTGGGCCGCGTCAGCCCTGCAGATGCCGAAACTCGTTTTTTTGCTGTTTTTGGCCTTTCAATCACTCCAAAGGGCAATGCCCCTTCACAATCTCTGGAGTTAGGGTCATAATGTGATACCACAACATCTTGACAAGTGTACGAATGAGATCATGGCACGAAATTCAAGAAACGATCCTAACGGTTTTGCTTTTCCTATAAATACCCCCCCATTTGGTGTAAAACCCACAAAACTGATCAAAGAGCTCTAAGTTGATGCCATTGCTTCATACCTGAGCTCCTGGATCAAGTTTAGCTTTCGGGGACCCTTCGTAAGTGTTCTTTCGTTCTTTTAATCGCTTTCTAGTGCTAAAGTCAAAGTTTGACTTTCTGCGTTGACCAGCTTATGGTCAACACGAAGTTCATTGGAACTCCATAAGGTGAGCATGATCACGATGGTTATAGTCGGTAGTGACTATACCTACTGATTACCACGTTATCTAGGCTCACTGACGAGTCGTAGTTTCGGCCAAAATGCGCATTCTTGCGTATTTTGTAACCAAACTACTCGTGAGTATCAAAACCGTTTGTTTTGATACCAAACCTGTTTTCTAAACTTAGTTAAGCATGTTCTAACATGCTTAGCTCGTCACTTTTAGTTTAGTGCTTATATAGGGTCGTAAGGTAAGCGATCTAAACAATCGCTTACACTTTCGAACCCGACTCATTTGGTCGATCATTAGGATCCGACCAAACACATTAGGTGACCATAGCTGTAACCTTCCGAGGTTATACCTTATGGTCACAATGTTATGTGACATCTGTGCTTGTAATCATTGTAAACAGTTCAGTTATCAATGAAATAAAGTTATTTGATACCAATGTTTTTTTATTTGTGTTTGATGTTTTTCATGTTTTGACTTTTATTCGATTTCAAACTCTATATCGCTTTCTGGAGAATTATACGCAAACTGGTGCGAAAATGTAATCAGTTATATGCAACAAATACTCCGGAACATCAATTTATGCTTAACATACCTTAAATAACCTTTACATAACTTAGAAAAAAGTTTTGAAGGCTTTGGTATGGCAGAAATCAAGTTAATTCGCTTACAGGGACTAAAATTGACAAACTGCGAAAATATGCCGATTTGAACTGTGACGAATATTCCGGAACATGCCCATAAGTTAAACACACCCTAAATATCCTTTACATAGCTTAGAAATAGGCTTTGAGGGGTTCGGTGTGCTAAAATAAACTTTTGGGTCATTCAGGGACTAAAAGCGTCAAAAAGTGCATAAGTTTGGATTTTCGCGCATAACTTACGTTCTGATTACATCCGGACATCCAAAAATTTATGTAAGCATTAAAATATTATGTTTTAATGTTTGGCATGAGAAAAATCCATTCGTCGCGCAATTTGGATCGTTTTTCGCGCTTATGCGCATTCCGTCGTAATTAAGCGAACATCGCGATCGTACGACCAAACGAACCGACATCCGAGATATTTTTGAACATGTTTTGAGTTCCCTATACTTTAACTTCATTTTAGAGGCTTGAAATAAGGTTAACGGGCCTTAAACGTGTCGAAAATGGACTTAAAAGCATGCAGGGGCTAAAACTGTCATTTCTGAAAGTTGTGCTGATCAGACAAGCTCAGGCGGCCCGCCTGAGTTTGTGTGTATCCTGATGCGGGCCGCATGGCCTCCCCAGATGTGCAATTTTGTTGCAAACAGCTGTTTGCAGCTGTTTAGCACTTCAAAACCACTTGCAAATGGTTTTTAACAATCCTAGGGGCTCCCATGGGTTTGTAATTCAGTGGGTGTGTGTTGTACGGCTCAGATTAAACGCTTGGGGAACAAGAAACGATCTTAACGGTTCCATGTTTCCTATAAATACCCAACCCCAACTTCATTCAAACCCACTTGATTCTGAGATTTTCTCTAAGTTGGAGTTATAAACACTTCATACCTGAGAAATACTCGGAAATCAATCTTGCGGGGACCTTCTGTAAGTATTCTTTCGCGTTTTTCGTTCGTTTTAGCGTTTAAAGTCAAACTGCGTTTGACTTTCTGCATTGACCAGTTTATGGTCAACGCGAAGTTCGTTTGAACTTCATAACGTGAGCGTAATCACGATGGTTATAGTCCCTAGTAACTATACCTACTGATTACCACGTTATCTAGGCTCAGTGACGAGTCGTAGTTTCGGCCAAAATGCGTTTTCTCGCGTATTTTGTAACCAAACTACTCTAGGGTATTAAAACCGTTTGTTTTAATACCAAACCTGTTTTCTAACATTATTAAACATGTTCTAGCATGTTTAGCTCGTCGCTTTTAGATTTGTGCTTGTTTAGGGTCGTAAATGTATCTAATCAATCGCTTATGCTTACGAACCCGACCCATTTGGTCGATCATTAGGATCCGACCAAACACTTTAGGTGACCATAGTTGTATAGGGAATAACCTTCCGAGGTTATACCTTATGGTCACGACGTTTATGTAGTTGTATGATAAGTAGTTCTTATGCCTTAGGTAAATTACCAAAATACCCTTTTTACGCCCAAATTCATTTTAAGCCTATGTAACATAATTTTTGGTATGTCAAGAAAAAAAGGCTCTGGGCGATTTTGGCTCTCCTTAGAAACCCTAGTTTTGTTCGTTCATTCTGATCTTATTCTTGATTGATCTGGGTTAGCAATTGTGGTGTTGTCGATCCTTCTGAGTAAGGATTCTAGACTTCTACCGTGGTTCCTAATCTTTTGAAATCAGGTTTAGGGTTTGCTTCTTTTCGTTTTTGCTACTAGGGTTTACTGCCAAATCGTTCTGGTTGATCTTGCTGTCATTATTCTGGTTCGTTGATTCTTGCTGTTTGGTGGCGGATTAGGGATTTTATCTATCCAAGATTGCTGTCTGCGGATAGGGTTCTTAATTCGCGCAGGATTCTTTTGGCGGCTGATTAGGGTTTCTCTAACCTATTTAGCTAATTTTACGTGTGCATGTGATTAGTTTTCTAAGAAGATGAGTTCTGAACCACCGGACATTAATGACGCTTATTTTATACCACCATCTCTGAATGCTGATCACCGTAATGTGTATGGGAAGCCGTCAACTGTTCCGCTTAAAAGTAATGTTGATAGAGTTGGGGAAATTGGTGGTAAGATGTATGGTACGAAGGGTTTTTCTGCCAGGAGTATTAACATTGATGGCAATCCGTTAGCTCCGAGACGTGGGGTTATAAGGAATAATGAGCAGGAGCCGAAACCAATTAATGTTATTGACGAGCTTGAGAAGATTACTGTTCCAGTCCAGCTCCAGAGTAGTATTGAATAGATCCTTGATGATAATCCGGAAAGTAGCACCAAGTCTGGGTCATACGCTGATATGGTTAAGCAAAAGGAATCGCTGAAGCGGGAAGTAAACTTCAGGAAGCTAGAAGGGTCGGAAAAGGTTCAGGATGCGGATGTAGTTATTCCTCGCGAGGTAATTAGAAAAGCTCAGGAAAAACTTGACAACGTTTTGTTTGGTTATTTCTTGGGGAATAGGCTTCCTTTTCCGGTAGTGGATTATTATGCAAAGAATGCCTGGTCAAAATTTGGTTTCGTTAAAGCGATGATGAACTCTTCGGGTTTCTTTTTCTTTAAATTCGAGTCAAAGGAGGGTATGGATAAGGTTCTTGATGCGGGGCCGTGGCTAATCAGGAAGGTGCCTTTATTTCTGAACGTCTGGTCTCCATCTATAAGCCTCAAAAAAGAGGGTATTAAATCAGTTCCGGTGTGGGTTAAATTACATAATGTACCGATAGCGGTTTACACGGATGATGGGCTCAGCTTACTAGCGTCAAAATTAGGAGTCCCAAAGAGATTAGATTCTTATACTGCGGACATGTGTGTTGAGAACTGGGGGAGGAGTAGCTTTGCCAGGGCCCTAATTGAACTCAATGCGGAGAGTGAGATAAAAGATCATATCACTATTTCTATTCCGAAACTTGATGAGGAGGGATATTTAATGGAAAGAGTGGATGTGGAATATGAATGGAAACCATTAAGGTGCTCTTTGTGCTGTGTATTCGGACATAATGACCAGAATTGTAGTAAGAATGTTCAAAGCAAAAAGAACCAGGTGGTTATTGATGATGACGGTTTTATTTCGGATAGGAGGAAAACGATTAAATTGAGACCAGTGCAGAAAAACCAAAAGCCGAGGCTTATCTATAAGCCTAAGATGAGCACAACAGGGCCGAGTACTTCAGGTACAAAAGACGATTTGCTGAATAATGATAAAACTAGTAACGTTAGTACAAAGAACTCGTTTGAGGTGCTTTCAAAGAATGATGGAAATGTGGAGGACTTAAATCCTGATGACGGGTTTGAAACTAGACCGAGTATGAATAATGCTAGTGGGAGCCAAATGCACATGGATGATGAGGTAGTGGACTTGAATCCTACTGAAATGTCTAAGTTCATGAGGAATGATAACAGGAAAGATAAATCTGAGGGGGCAAGCACTCCCGGTCAAGACAGTTTGAATGGATAGCATCGCGGTGTGGAATGTTAGGGGTTTGAACCAACCCCTGAAACAAAATGAGGTTCGGATCCTTATGTCGGAAAAAAAGTTGGTCGTTTGTGCCATTCTTGAATCTCATGTTGATATCATGAAGCTTGATAAAGTCTGTAAAGGGGTCTTTAGGAATTGGAGTTGGACGTCTAATGGTAGTTTATGTGATCGTGGCACTAGAATAATTTTGGGTTGGAATGCAGATGATGTTGATGTCATGGTTCTGTCTCAAACGGACCAGGTTATTCATGTTCAACTGCGGTACAAGGTTTGTATGAAAGTTCTCTTTTGTTCTTTTGTGTACGCGAAGAATAATTATCAGGATAGACGAGGGCTTTGGGATAATCTGTGCAAGCATAAGGGCTTATGTCATAATAAGCCATGGGTAGTCATGGGAGACTTTAACTCAGCGCTACATCACGAAGACTCTATATGCGGTTCGTCCACTCAAACTATTAGTATGCGAGAGTTTTATGATTGTGTGCAGACTACGGAGTTGGTTGATATTACGGGTCATGGGTTGCATTTTACGTGGAACCAGAAGCCTAAGGAAGGAATTGGGTTGATGAAAAAGATTGACTGGGTGATGGGTAATATGGAATTCTTAGAGACATGGCCGGATGCTTTTGCTATTTATCATACTTTCCGTGTTTCTGATCATACTCCGTGTATTCTAAAGATGGGAAAGTCTACAAAGGCTAAGCCAAAACCTTTTAAATTTGCGAATTTTATCACGTCTAAACCAGAATTCAGGTCCTCGGTTCAGCAGGAATGGGGAAAAACGATTAGGGGGGTGGCTATGTATTCGGTTACTAACAAACTCAAGAATCTGAAGCCGGTGTTGCGGAGAATTTTGTTTCGACAAGGTAATCTGCATGACAAAGTGGCTGAGTTGAGAAGTAAATTGGATGAAGTCCAAAAATTGATTGATGTGAATCCACTTAATAGAGAGCTGAGAAATATGGAAGCTGAATACTTAAAGGAATTCAAATCAGCGGCGTATGATGAGGAATGCTTTCTTAAACAAAAGGCCAAAGTGGAATGGTTATGTGCAGGGGACTCGAACACTGCCTTCTTCCATAATAGTGTGAAATGTCGGAATGCTAGATCAAAAATTCATTCTATTAAAGATGTGGCTGGTAACCGTTTTGAGGGTGAAGATGTGCCGATTGCCCTAGTTGACCATTATGTGAATTTTCTGGGCAAGGAGGATCAAGTTAGTCATTTCGATCAGGAGGATTTGTTTGTTAATGTGCTTAGTCCGGCGGTTGCGGAGAATATGGTTCGACAGGTGACTCGTGATGAAGTCAAGAAGGCTATGTTTAGTATTGGCGAAAATAAAGCTCCGGGACCTGATGGTTATACGTCTGCTTTTTTTAAACACTCGTGGGATATTGTGGGCGAGGAAATCTCAGTGGCTATTTTAGAATTTTTTGATAATGGTAAGATACTTAAACAGCTCAATCATACTATTTTGGCTCTGATTCCAAAAGTGGAGACTCCGGATTCGGTTCTTGATTATCGTCCTATTTCTTGCTGTAATGTCTTATACAAGTGTATCAGCAAGATAATTACAGACAGATTGAAGGGGAGTTTGGATGATTTGGTTAGTATTAACCAGTCGGCCTTTGTTCCGGGTAGGAAGATATCTGATAATATTTTGCTTACTCAGGAGTTGATGCACAATTACCATTTGAATAGGGGTCCGGCTAGATGTGCGTTCAAAATAGATATCCAAAAGGCTTATGATACCGTTAGTTGGGCGTTTTTGGAGGATGTTTTGTGAGGATTTGAGTTTCACCAAAAGATGGTTGCGTGGATTATGGCTTGTGTAACCACGACAACTTACTCCCTCAGTATTAATGGTAATTTGCATGGCTTTTTCGGGGGTAGGAGGGGCTTGAGGCAAGGTGACCCTATGTCGCCATATCTATTCACGCTGATTATGGAGGTTCTTTCTTTGCTTCTACAACAAGCGGCTCATCCTAGCACCATGTTCAAATTTCATGCCAACTGTGTTAAGCAGAAGATTATTAACGTTTCTTTTGCTGATGACTTATTCGTTTTTGTGCACGGGGATGTTATTTCGGTGAAAAGGGTTCGTGATGCCATTGTGAAATTTACGAATCTTTCTGGTTTAGTTCCGAGTTCAACAAAAAGCACGGCTTATTTCTGTAATGTGCCGCATACTGTTAAACAAGATATTCTTCGGATCATGCATTTTCAGGAAGGGTCGTTGCCGGTCAGGTATCTGGGGGTCCCGTTAATCTCAACTAAGTTAGCCTATAAAGATTGCAAACCTCTTCTAGATCGGATGGAGAAGAGAATTGATAGCTGGTTGAATAAGTCTCTTTCGTTCGCTGGCAGGTTACAACTCATCAACTCTGTTTTATCAGCCATGCATATATATTGGGCGTCCGTCTTTGTTATTCCGTCTAGGGTTATCAGTGACCTCGAGAAGCTTATGCGAAGGTTCTTATGGAATGGTAACAATCTGCGTAGAGTGAAGGCCAAAGTTCCTTGGGCTGATGTTTGCTTGCCGAAGAGTGAGGGTGGGTTAGGCATAAAGTGTATTTCGGATGTCAATAAGGCTCTCATGACTAATCACATCTGGAGCATTCTGGTTAATAGGAAGTCTCTTTGGGTTCAATGGATTCATACACACAAATTGAAGGGTAGGAGTTTTTGGGATATCAATAGCAAAGGTAACATGAGCTGGGGATGGAGGAAAATACTGTCTCTTCGTAGTGTTGTCAGGCCTTTTATATGGAAGATTGTTCGAAGTGGGGCTCAAACAAATGTCTGGTGGGATAATTGGTGTCAAATTAGTCCGCTAAGCTCTTTCATATCGCCACGGAGAATAACTAATGCTGGATTCAACATCTCTTCTTCTATTTTGGATCTGGTTGATGAAAACGGAAACTGGAGATGGCCGCAAGCTTGGTATGATTTATACCCGGTTTTAATTGGGTTAAATGCTCCTCAACTGACGCAAGGTATGGTGGACCGTACGGTTTGGAAAGACTTGGATGGGAACTCGTGTTCGTTTTGCTCATCTGAAGTGTGGCATGCTATTCGGAGTAGGCACGATCAGGTATCCTGGGTTGATGGGATATGGTTTTCTCAATGCATCCCTCGTCATTCCTTTCACTTATGGTTAGTCGTAAAGAATAAACTTAAAACCCAAGACCGGCTTGCTGCGTGGGAGGCGGGAAGTGCAACAAATCTAAACCTCATGTGTTGCCCGTTGTGTAGAACTAATCGAGACTCTAGAGATCATTTGTTCTTCCAGTGCTCGTTTGCTTCTAAAGTGTGGAATGAAGTTAAGACTATGGTTCAAATGGGTAATGTTGATAGCTCTTGGCAATCCATTATGACGTGGATGGAACGTAATGCAAGTTCAAAGAAGACGGATCATATTATATGCAAGTTGGTTATTGCGGCCTCGACTTACTTCATCTGGCAAGAGAGAAACAATTGCCTATTTTCCAATGCTTTTGCTGATCAGAAAGTGGTGATTCAGAAGATTAAGGAAGCTGTGCGTTTACGGTTAATGGGGTTCAAGTTCCGAAGACAATCGAGTATTGAGAGTCTCCTTAGGACGTGGAAGATCGGGTCAAATGATGAGACAAATGATCCGGGCTAGCTGATTTTTTCGTTTAGTTGTCCTTTGTGTAGTGTTGGCCATTTTTTTGTTTCTGGTTGTTTGTTTTTTTGTCGTTGGTTGTGTTCTTGGATGTTCTAGTCTTGGTTTGTCTTGACTAGTAGTGTGTGTCAGTGTCTTGGCACACCCTGTTTTATTTGGTTTGGTGATTTATAAAATTTACCAGGGTAACCCTTTACCCAAAAAAAAAAAAAAAAAAAACATAATTTTTGGTGTCTAAACTGATTTAATAACAATATTAAACATGTTAAGGCATATCTTGCTTGTCATAGGGCTAGTTAGGCATTCTGAATGCGTTTTACGCAAACGACGCGTTAAAGTAGCATAAGCTACCTAGACGGGTCGTAACGGGTCAAAAGCACTTAGGATCGGTTTCGTTTTAGTATATAGGCTTTGTCAAACCATATTACATAAGTTCCCACACTTATTTGGTTTACGAACCCTCGTACTACCCGATCCTCCGATAGGTCCGTTTATTAATGTAGATACCTATATAGGTGCCGTTTGATTCCGTGATCTTCTAGCATTGCTTGGAGGTTATCCTACGACTTCTAAGCAATCTCAAGTGAGTACATAGACCCCTCTTTTACTGTTTTCCAAACATTTTGGGGTGAAACACATGTGCCTACTTGTTACTTTCATGCTTTCTTGTTTTTCACATCATATGCTTGCTATGTTCTTTAGTACACTTATAGTACATGATTTCATTACATTGTTTTGCTATGTATGTTAACTTAGCATGCTAGCACATTGATTTACATTACATTGTTTTGCTATATATGTTTACATGGCATATTAGCACATTGTTTTACATGACTTTTCTGCTTTGTATGTTTACTTAGCATACTTAGTACATTGTTTTCACATAACTTGTTTACATTTGGTATGACATTTGGTTTGCATAAACGGTTCTTTACTACATTCATTAACATTAGCTACGCCGCTCGGTAGTAAGTAATGGTACCATAGGACTTGACAAATCCCGTTCCTGACACCCTAGGTTTGTTTGGGTGTAAGGAATGACTGAATCCGAAAACATTTTACTTTGATAACCTTTACTCTAAGGTTGTCCTGCTGTCTCAAGGCTTGAATGTAATGCGTTATCTTACCACATAAATGTTTGTATCAATAAAACAAGCTTTTACTTGGCAAAACATAACTTTTTGATTTATTCAAAATACTTTGTTTTGTTCCTTTTTACTTATGGTTAAGTATTCTCATTTTTTTTTTTTTTTTTTTTTTGGGTAAAGAAGTATTCTCATTTTGTTACTTACCATACATAACTTTTGTTTACACTTAATTACATAACTACATTTTGGGTTTTAAACATTGACAATGGTTTAGACAAGAACATTTGATGATTGGTTTGAACATGAACTATATGCTTTGGTGATTTGTTTAAGTGACTTAAGTAACGATATGTGTGTAGTATGATACAAGCATGGTGGATACGCCGCTGGTACTTCATATATATAAGTGCTTGTATTGTATTACATGACATACCGTTATTTAAATCATTCAATTTTGGACTTATACACTTTACACAAATAATATCTTTTTCACAAGACTTTGTTTTACAAAACAAATTATTTTATACAACTTATTTCTACTTGGTTATTCTTTAACAATACATTATTCTTTACTTATACATATCATCTGATTTTATCGCTTTTCAATGGATTTACAAAATGAAACAACTTACAAGGTTCATGACTAACTTTCATTAAACACTTTTCTTAAACTTAAGTCATGAATCCTATTTTCACAAAACCTATGTTACTCACAGGCATTTTTATGCTGACATACCTATTTTCACATGTGTTTCAGGAGCTAATGCATAGGATGACGATCGTGACACGCTAGGGTGGACTCGGGCCTTAGTGACATAAAACAGAGCTAGACTTAGTTTAATTACGTTCTGTACTCTTTATTTCAGTAGTTTTAAGACAATGTAACATGTTGGTTCTTGTTTTGAACGATGTATTCCACCCTTGGGTGATGAATAAAATATTATTTTAATTACCTTGGTTGTGGAACAATAATTCTGTTACAACACTCCCCGACGTTTCCGCCATGATTTGATGTTTTACGTGGTCGGGGTGTGACATGTTAGGTGTTTTTTTTGGGTAAAGGGTTACCCCGGTGAATTTTATATTAAAAATAAAACCAAGTGTGAAGCAAAAGCACTTCACAGTTCTCCCAAGCAACATGAAACAGGGGAGTTACAACTCGAAAACAAACGAGACAACAAGACAACGCAAAGGACACACTCCAAACAAACAAGGAGGCCACTACAAACAAAAAAACAGACACAAGACACTAGCCGCAATCATCATCCGCTCCCAGCAATCCACGGGGCAGCCTCCACTGCTGTAACGCTCTTTCAGTCTGACTGGATGCTCTAAGCCGCATTGTCTGAAGCTTCATTCTTACTGTGTTTAGAATGACATCCACAAGCTGATCTTTGCTTCTCTTCCTAGCCGAAAAAAGTCTAGCATTCCTCTCATCCCAAACGAAATATGCAGCCGCACTTACCACCATTTTTGAAATGATGTGATCAGCTGATTTGGAAGTCGCAATATTCATTAAATAATCCAGAATCTGGCTCCAATGATGCTGGGTCGACGCCATATTTGCACGATATTTCACCCCATCCCAAACTCTAGAAGTATACTCACACTCAAAGAACAAGTGCTCATGTGAGTCTGGGCCTCTCGTACATAGCGAGCAACACATAAGATTTAAATTTGCATTTCCTGATGCGTTCCATCTACTCATGATATCCTGTGTCTTTAATTTTCTATTAAGAATCAACCACATGAGAAAAGCGTGCCTTGGAATAGCTTGAGGAAACCACACAACCTTGGCCCATTGAACTTCATCATGTACTATCCTGAGATCATCCCAAACCGTGGAGGAAGAAAACCCGGTATCCACCCCTTGTCGTGTTCTCCATATTATTTCGTCCTAATGCGTTTTACGCGAACGACGCGTTAAGGTAGCATAAGCTACCTAAACGGGCCGTAATGGGTCGTAAGCACTTAGGGTAAGTTTCATTTTAGTATGTGGGCTTTGTTAAACCATATTACACGAGTCCCCATACTCGTTTGGTTTACAAACCCTCATTCTATCCAAATCCTCCGATTTAGGTCCGGTATATTAACATAGTTACCCATATTAGGTGCCGTTTGATATCCGTGATATTAGCATTATTTGATTATTACTCAAGGACTTCAAAGCAATCTCAGATGAGTACATAGTCCCCTCTTTTACTGTTTTCCAAACTGTTTTGGGGTGAACACATGTGCCTACTTGTTACTTTCATGCTTTCCTGTTTTTACATCATATACTTGCTATGTTCTTTAGTACATTTATAGTACACGATTTCACTACATTTTATGCTATGTATGCCCATTGTGTGCGTACTTAGTACATTGATTTACATTACATTTCATGCTATGTATGCCCATTGTGTGCATACTTAGTACATTGCTTTACATTACATCTTATGCTATGTATGCCCATTGTGTGCATACTTAGTACAATTGTTATTCATCACATGCTTACATTTTGGTATGACAATTGGTTTGTTCAAATGATACAATTTACATTCATTAACATTAGCTACGCCACTCGTTAGTAGGTAATGGTACCATAAGACTTGACAACTCCCATTCCTGAAATCTCGGGTTTGTTTGGATTGGAAGGAATGACCGAATTCGATAAACAATAACACATATAGACTTTTAATTTGTTTAAAGGTCTATCATCACAGTCACAAAGGCTTGAATATATGAATTTCCACAATACCACATAAATGTTCGTATCAGTATAGCATGCAATTGTTCCACAAAACATAACTTTGACTTAAACTATGTTTAATTCAATACCCTCTTTTTGTGCATTTTACCATGGCCCAATTGATATATTTTCACGTGTCATACATGATATTTTGGATACACATTACAATGATTTACATTAAACATAAACAATTTGACATTGATATACACATTTGGTGGTTTACATTAGACATGAGCATTTTGATATGGTTTACACAACAACACTTGACAATTGATTCATATATGAACAATTTACATGGTGGTTGGCTTGGGTAAATGATTTGAGTAACGAGGCATGTGTAATATGATACAAACATGGTGGATACGCCGCTGGTACTTCCTATACATAAGTGTTTGTATGGTATTACATATCGTAGCGTTACTTGAATCATTTCAAATTAGACATGTAACATTTTATACAAATAACATACTTTTTACAAGACAATGTTTTACAAACAACTTATCTTATTCAACTCATTTTACTTGGTTATTCGTTTAACCTTACATTTAGCTATACATATCATCTGATTTTATCGTTTTTCAAATGATTTACAAGACAAAACAATTTACAAGGTTCATGACTGACTGTTATTAAACGGTTTCTTTAAACTCAAGTCATGAATCCCATTTTCACAAAACCTATGTATCTCACAGGCATTTTTATGCTGACGTACCTACTTTCACATGTGTTTTCAGGAGCTGTTGCTTAGGATGATGATTGTGATACTAGGGCGGACCTGTGCCTTAGAGACATAAAACGAAGATAGACTTAGTTTGAATATGTTCTGAACACTTTATTTCCTGTTTTGAAACAATGTAACACTCGTGTTTAATAAATAAAATATAACTTTGTATGCCATAGTTGTGAAACAACTAATTCTGTCTCAACACTCCCCGACGTTTCCGCCGCGGTTGCATGTTATACGCGGTCGGGGTGTGACAGAAGAGTTGGTATCAGAGCCAATGGTTATAGGGAATTAGGTTATTAGAAATGCTTTGACCTAGACTATAACTTTCTAGGACCTTAACACAAGTTATCTTGTGTTTAGATTTTAAAACATGCACTTCACCTATCCTTAGGTGATAACCACAACGAGAACATCGATTCCGAATCCGCTTTGAAAATTAATCATCTGTTCTAGGATGATTGATTACTAGGTTTTGAACCCTCTGTTATATGGTTTTGAACCCCTTTGAATTTTCAAAAATCTCGTCAAAGTTTTGGGTTTTTAATAGTGTGAACACGTGCGAACTGGAAGAGTGAATGCCTATACCCTGAGTTTTCTGTCTAAGGCTAGAGTGTTTGTACAAATCCACATAATCGGACCAGTCACTCTTACCTGGGAACTCTTGGGGTGAGTGTTCACTTATAGGCGAACATGTCTTCGCGATACATTATTTTTGACCCATTTACTTTGACTAGACATTGCGTGTCGCTTGTTTGTTTTGCGATGCGTAACCACCATCTTTGCTTTTGTTGAAATTGTTTCATCTCATTCTCTTCATCCAATCATCTCACTCGTTTCCTTTCATGTTTTCCTCTTCTAGAATGCCTCCTCGACGCGACAATCAGGTAGCAAATGCCGAACTGGCAGAAATTATTGCACAGCAGATGGCTGCTGCACTCCCAAACCTCTTTGCTCAATGGAACCAAGCCAACAACAACAACAATGCTCCATGCAATTTCAAGAGTTTTAACTCGGCTAAACCCATCAAGTTTAGTGGTTCCGAAGGAGTAACTGGGCTTCTTCAATGGTTCGAGAGCATTAAGAATACATTCCGTCACGTGCAGTGTCCTGACAATCGCAAGGTCGAGTTTTCTTCGAGTGTGTTTCAGAAGAGGGCTCTTACGTGGTGGAACGGGGTAATGAGGGACCGTGGTGCAGAAGTTGCTCTAGCTCAGACATGGGCTGAACTTAGGGCACTGATGATGAGGGAGTTCTGTCCTCGTCATGAGCAGCGAGCTTTGGAGAAAGAGTTTGACGACTTAAAGCAATACAGTGGCGAGCACCGGGCATATACTGATAGGTTTGAGGAGTTGAGTCTGCTTTTGTGACACCTGTGTCACCGCGACCATCAAACAAATACCAAGCCGATGAAATATTGTATTTCATACTTGGGATCTTGTATAAATATGTGTATGTTTTGCACATATCAATTATTGTTCAATTTCAAACTCTACATCACTTTCTGGAGCATTATACGCAAACTAGTGCGTAAACGTACTCAGTTTAATGCGACAAATACTCCGGAACATCAACATATACTCAACATACCTTAAATAACCTTTACATAACTTAGAAATAAGTTTTGAAGGCTTTGGTATAGCAAAAACAAGTTAATTCGCTTACAGGGACTAAACTTGACAAACTGCGAAAGTATGCCAATTTGAACTGTAACGAACATTCCGGGACATGTCCATAAGTTAAACATACCATAAATATCCTTTACATAGCTTAGAAATAGGCTTTGAGAGGTTTGGTATGCTAAAACAAACTTTTGGATCAATTCAGGGACTAAAAGTGTCAAAAAGTGCCTAAGTTTGCACTTTCGCGCATAACTTACGTTCTGAATACATCCGGACATCCAAAAATTTATGTAAGCATCCTTATATTATGCCTTAATGTTTGGCATGAGAAAAATCCATTCGTCGCGTCATTTGGATCGTCTTTCGCGCTTATGCGCATTCCGTCGTAATTAAGCGAACATCGCGATCGTACGGCCAAACGAACCGACATCCGACATATTTTTGGGCATGTTTCATGTCCACAATGTTTAGGCATCATTTTAGGGCCTTAAAGATGACTTTTCAGGTCTTAAAAGGGCTGGAAATGGCTTAAAAACGCAACAGGGGCCAAAAGTGTAAATTCTGCAAGTGGGCAGATCAGAGGACTTCAGGCGGCCCGCGTAAGGATTGCCCAAACTTGAGGCGGGGCGCGTGAGACTGTCAGACAGAAGATTTTGCATTTAATGCAGAATCTGGCCTTTCGATCGATCAAAGGGCGATGCCTTTTCACCCAAATGAAGGGCCAAGGGTCAAATACACTGAATCTAACCCCTGTACACGTGTACGCACGAGATCAAAGCACGTTATTCGATAAAACGATCCTAACGGTTCCACCTTTCCTATAAATACCCCCCCCCTTTTTGTGTAAAAACCCACAAATCAGATCTAAATGCTCTAAGTTGATGCTTATGCTTCATACCTGAGCTATTGGATCTTGATTAGCACTCGGGGACCCTCCGTAAGTCTTCTTTCGCTCTTTTATTCGCTTTTCGAGTCCGAAAGTCAACGTTTTGTTGACTTTCTGCATTGACCAGCCTACGGTCGATGCGAAGTTCATGGAACTTCATAACGTGAGCGTGATCACGATGGTTATGGTCCATAATGACCATACCTACTGATCACCACGCTATCTAGGCTCGGTGACGAGTCGTAGTTTCGGCCAAAATGTGCATTCTTGCATATTTTGTAACCAAACTACTCGTGGGCATCAAAGCCGTTTGTTTTGATGCCAAACCTATTTTCTAAACTTAGTTAAGCATGTTCTAACATGCTTAGCTCGTCACTTTTAGTTTAGTGCTTATATAGGGTCGTAAGGTAAGCGATTTAAACCATCGCTTATACTTTCGAACCCGACCCATTTGGTCGGTCATTAGGACCCGACCAAACACATTAGGTGACCATAGCTATAACCTTCCGAGGTTATACCGTGTGGTCGCAATGTTAGGCGTTCCGAACGCGTTCTGCGCGAACGACGCGTTAGGGTAGCATAAGCTACCTAAACGGGTCGTGATGGACCGTAAGCACTTAGGTTAAGTTTCATTTTAGTATGTAGGCTTTGTTAAGCCATATTACACGAGTCTCCATACTCGTCTGGTTTACGAACCCGCATACTGTCCGATCCTTCCGATTTGGTCCGGTATATTAACATAGCTACCTATTAGGGGCCGTTGATATCCCGTGACCTCTCGCATTACCTGGTTATTACACAAGAACAACAAAGCAATCTCAGGTGAGTACATTGAACCCCATCTTTTACATGTTTTTGAGGAGTCAATGTGAGTACATTGAACCCCTCTTTTACTGTTTTCCAAACTGTTTTGGGGTGAAACACATGTGCCTATCTGTTACTTTCATGCTTTCCCGTTTTTCACATCATATACTTGCTATGTTCGATAGTACATATATAGTACATGATTTCATTGCGTTTATGCTATGTATGCCCATTGTGTGCGTACTTAGTGCATTGCTTTACATTACATGCTATGTATGCCCATTGTGTGCATACGTAGTACATTGTTACACATTGCATTTCTGTTGCATATGCTCATCCAGCATATGAACACATTACACTACATTTTGAGCCGTTGTACTCTACAATACATTTCATGCTACGTACGCCCATTGTGTGCATACGTAGTACATTGTTTCACATTGCATTTCTGTTGCATATGCTCATCCAGCATATGAACACATTATGCTACATTTTGAACCGTCGTGACCATTTGATTATATGAACCGTTTGTAACCATTGAACCGTATGAACCAGTTGTATCCGTTGACATGATTTACATTTGACAATAGACATTTGACTATACGTGAACATTTCTACCGTTGTTAAACATTTCAACTTGATGGTTTGGTTTGAGTAAGTGATTAAGTAACGAGGCATGTGTAATATGATACAAGCATGGTGGATACGCCGCTGGTACTTCCTATATATAAGTGTTTGTATAGTATTACATATCGTAACGTTATTTGAATCATTTTCATTTGAGACATGTGACATTTTCTACAAATAACGCACTTTTCACAAGACATTGTTTTACAAACGACTCATCTTATACAAACTCATTTTTATGGTTATCCGTTTAAACTATACAGTGTTCTCTTATTTATACATATCATTTGATCTTACCGTTTTTCAAATGATTTACAAGACAAAGCAAAATACGAGGTTCATGACTAAACATTTTCTCAAACATAAGTCATGAATCCCGTTTTCACAAAACCAATGTATCTCACAGGCATTTTTATGCTGACGTACCTATTTTCACATGTGTTTTCAGGAGACGATGCGTAGTACTTATCAAGACATACTTAGGCGGACCTGTGCCTTAGTGACTTAAAACGAGACAAGAACTAGTTAATTTATGTTATATACTCTTTGGTTCTTGTTTAAACAATGTAAGCACTCATGTTCGATTAATAAAACGAAACTTCAATTGCCATGGATTTGAAACAATTGATTCTGTTACAACACTCCCCGACGTTTCCGCCACGTTTTGTATGTTCTACGTGGTCGGGGTGTGACAGAAAAGATGGTATCAGAGCCAATGGTTATAGGGAATTAGGTTATTAGTAATACTTTGACCTAGTCTATAACCTTCCTAGGAACCTAACGCGAGTTTACTTGCGTTTAGTCACAAAACAATACCGTCACCTACCCTTAGGCGACGACCACAACAAGAACATAAATTTCAAAACCGCCTTGAAAGCTAATCATCTGTTCTAGGATGATTGATTACTAGGTTTTGAACCCTCTATTGTAAGGTTTTGAACCCTTTGTTATAAGGTTTTGAACCCCTTTGAATTTTCAAAACTCCCGTCAAAGTTTTGGGTCCTAAATAGTGTGAACACGTGCGAACTGGAAGGGTGAATGCCTGTACCCTGGGTTTTCTGTCTAAGGTTAGAGTGTTCGTACAAATCCGCATAATCGGACCAGTCACTCTTACCTGGGAACTCTTGGGGTGAGTGTCCACTTATAGGCGAGCATGTCTTCGCGATACACTATGAGGATCTATTTGCTTTGATTCAGCCCTGGTGTTGTTTATTTGCTTCATGATTCAAACAAGTGACCATCAACCGTGATTATGGTCAGTGATTGTAACATCCTATTCTTACCCAATACCATTTTATTTGTTTCCTTTCATGTTTTCCTCTTTAGAATGCCTCCTCGACGCGAACACCAGATAGCAACTGCCGAGCTGGCAGAAATTATTGCGCAGCAGATGGCTGCTCAATTCCCAAATCTCTTTGCTCAATGGAACCAAGCCAACAACAACAACAATGGTACATGCAATTTCAAGAACTTTAACTCGGCTAAACCACTCAAGTTTAGTGGTTCTGAGGGAGCAACTGGGCTTCTCCAATGGTTCGAGAGCATCGAGAATACCTTTCGCCACGTGCAGTGTCCGGAAAATCGCAAGGTCGAGTTTTCTTCGAGTGTGTTTCAGAAGAGGGCTCTTACATGGTGGAACGGGGTAATGAGAGACCGTGGTGCAGATGTTGCTCTAGCACAAACATGGGCCGAACTGAGAGCACTTATGATGAGAGAGTTTTGTCCTCGTCATGAACAACGAGCGTTGGAGAAGGAGTTTGATGATTTGAAACAAGATAGTGGCGAACACAGGGCATATACTGATAGGTTTGAGGAGTTGAGTCTACTTTGCCCGACTATGGTCGCCCCACTCGACAAGGCTATCGAAAGGTACATCGACGGCCTGCCTGACTCGGTACAAGACATTGTCACTGGTAGCAACCCTACCACACTCCGTCAGGCCATTGAGCTATCTGCAACCTTGACTGAATCGCAGATCAGAAAGCATAAACTTTTTCGAAAAGGTGACAAGAAACCAGCCGGGGAATCGAACCCAATCGAGGAATCAAAGACCATGGATGAACAGACTGAATCTCCTAAGAAGTCAAGGAAGTGGAAGGCTTCTCAGAACTTCGCCGTGGTCGCTCACAATGGTCAAGCCGTCCCCAACCAACCAGCTCAACCCCCTGCTAGAAAACCATACAATGGAACTGCACCCTTGTGCAACCAATGTAGCCTCCATCATCACGCCAATGTACAGTGCCGCAAGTGCCAAACTTGTGGACTCATAGGCCATACAACAAGAATCTGCCCAGCTGCAGCTGCACCAAACCAAGCTGGCAACAATCCCGCTCAAGGTCGTTTCCTACCAGGTTCTTGTTTCAACTGTGGCGAGATGGGTCATTTCCGAAGAAATTGCCCAAAGCTTGCTAATGCAAATCCAGCACAAGGATGATCACCCGACTGACTAGAAGACAACATCGTTTAGAAATAATCATGTCTTATGTATTAAGTTTCTTTTGTTGTCAAGATCCAAGGAACAGTTGATATCGTTGTTTATAAATAAATCTTTCATTTACATTGCAATGTATTTCGATGGTTGCATGTATAAACGACATATCCCTTGCAATACCGACAATCAAGGAACCGTATTCCTTGAAGAACAAACTACCCCCAAAATTCTCCCATTCTATAATCGCTTGCGTCTTCCACGGAATTCCTAAGTACCCGTTTATTCTAAGGAAACGAAGTACAAGGCGCAGGTTACAACACAAGACGAATACCCAAGGTACCACTATAAATCCTTAATAGGGTACCTAGGAATTTCCCGTAAGTCTTTAATTGTTGTATACCTTCATTCGAATGTGGTGATTCCTTGTAATCAAAAATCGAATTTTGGGAGATCTTTCTATCTTCTCAGATAGATTCCAGTGAACATTGAGATCCGTCGACAGGTTTCCATATCCGTATTCAATCGATAACAAGTTAATAACAAATTATGATCAAATTAAACAATTATGTGACTATGTGCTTATGTGTTTCCTTATGTATTGTTGTGTGATCCAAATTATGTTATCCAAATCTTCGTAGAATCTTACATATCCGTGTACAAGAGATTCATAGTAGGATGCCCAAAGGTATTACTTAAAATCCTCAATGGACTTCTATGTTATAGTTAAGTCCCTCGGATTATAAAGTACTACTTCATAATTAGACCCCTTGAGTGGTCTAGCTAAACAGATTCATCCAAAAATCTGGCTAGGGATATCATGTGATGATATAGCTGAAGGGACTCCTTGGCGGCCTGAATAAGAAGATCCCCTGTCGATCTAATTAAAAGGGAACCGATGGAAGTCTATTCACCCTCATCACAGGTTTGATATCTCTCCCCAAAACATTACAAAACAAACTGTGCGGACTGTGCAAGGGATTACGTAATTATGGATGCATACATAATTATGGAATTTAGTGCACAGAAATCACAGCAAGTTCTGTCATGTGTCTAGAGTTAACCCTATTCATTTCCAATTCTGATGAAGCATCCGTTGAGGAAAAATGAACTAGCTATTCATTTTTCACTTCTGAAGAATATCCGTTGAGGAAATGAATATCCGTTTATCCTTCATTTCCAAATCTGAAGAATACCCGTCGAGGAAAATGACTCCGTTTGTTCATTTTCGTTCTGAAGATTTATCCGTTGAGGAAATGAATATCCGTTGTGTAATACTTCATTTCCAACTCTGAGGAAGCAACCGTTGAAGATGACCCCGTTTGTTCATTTTCGTTTCTGAAGATTATCCGTTGAGGAAATGAATATCCGTTGTGTAATCCTTCATTTCCAACTCTGAGGAAGCAACCGTTGAAGATGAATCCGTTAGTTCATTTTCGTTTCTGAAGATTTTCCGTTGAGGAAATGAATATCCGTTGTGTAATCCTTCATTTCCAACTCTGAGGAAGCAACCGTTGAAGATGACCCCGTTTGTTCATTTTCGTTTCTGAAGATTATCCGTTGAGGAAATGAATATCCGTTGTGTAATCCTTCATTTCCAACTCTGAGGAAGCAACCGTTGAAGATGACCCCGTTTGTTCATTTTCGTTTCTGAAGATTATCCGTTGAGGAAATGAATATCCGTTGTGAAATCCTTCATTTCCAACTCCGAGGAAGCAACCGTTGAAGATGACTCCGTTAGTTCATTTTCGTTTCTGAAGATTATCCGTTGAGGAAATGAATATCCGTTGTGTAATACTTCATTTCCAACTCTGAGGAAGCAACCGTTGAAGATGACCCCGTTTGTTCATTTTCGTTTCTGAAGATTATCCGTTGAGGAAATGAATATCCGTTGTGTAATACTTCATTTCCAACTCTGAGGAAGCAACCGTTGAAGATGACCCCGTTTGTTCATTTTCGTTTCTGAAGATTATCCGTTGAGGAAATGAATATCCGTTGTGTAATCCCTCATTTCCAATTCTGATGAAGCAACCATTGAAAATGACCCGTCTGTTCATTTTCGTTTCGGAAGAATGACCGTTAAGGAAATGACAAGATATTGCCTTACATATCATTGGTTGTTATTTGGCAAATTCACAAATAGACTCCTACGAATAAATTTCGGGACGAAATTTCCTAAAGTAGGGGAGACTGTGACACCTGTGTCACCGCGACCATCAAACAAATACCAAGCCGATGAAATATTGTATTTCATACTTGGGATCTTGTATAAATATGTGTATGTTTTGCACATATCAATTATTGTTCAATTTCAAACTCTACATCACTTTCTGGAGCATTATACGCAAACTAGTGCGTAAACGTACTCAGTTTAATGCGACAAATACTCCGGAACATCAACATATACTCAACATACCTTAAATAACCTTTACATAACTTAGAAATAAGTTTTGAAGGCTTTGGTATAGCAAAAACAAGTTAATTCGCTTACAGGGACTAAACTTGACAAACTGCGAAAGTATGCCAATTTGAACTGTAACGAACATTCCGGGACATGTCCATAAGTTAAACATACCATAAATATCCTTTACATAGCTTAGAAATAGGCTTTGAGAGGTTTGGTATGCTAAAACAAACTTTTGGATCAATTCAGGGACTAAAAGTGTCAAAAAGTGCCTAAGTTTGCACTTTCGCGCATAACTTACGTTCTGAATACATCCGGACATCCAAAAATTTATGTAAGCATCCTTATATTATGCCTTAATGTTTGGCATCATTTTAGGGCCTTAAAGATGACTTTTCAGGTCTTAAAAGGGCTGGAAATGGCTTAAAAACGCAACAGGGGCCAAAAGTGTAAATTCTGCAAGTGGGCAGATCAGAGGACTTCAGGCGGCCCGCGTAAGGATTGCCCAAACTTGAGGCGGGGCGCGTGAGACTGTCAGACAGAAGATTTTGCATTTAATGCAGAATCTGGCCTTTCGATCGATCAAAGGGCGATGCCTTTTCACCCAAATGAAGGGCCAAGGGTCAAATACACTGAATCTAACCCCTGGACACGTGTACGCACGAGATCAAAGCACGTTATTCGATAAAACGATCCTAACGGTTCCACCTTTCCTATAAATACCCCCCCCTTTTTGTGTAAAAACCCACAAATCAGATCTAAATGCTCTAAGTTGATGCTTATGCTTCATACCTGAGCTATTGGATCTTGATTAGCACTCGGGGACCCTCCGTAAGTCTTCTTTCGCTCTTTTATTCGCTTTTCGAGTCCGAAAGTCAACGTTTTGTTGACTTTCTGCATTGACCAGCCTACGGTCGATGCGAAGTTCATGGAACTTCATAACGTGAGCGTGATCACGATGGTTATGGTCCATAATGACCATACCTACTGATCACCACGCTATCTAGGCTCGGTGACGAGTCGTAGTTTCGGCCAAAATGTGCATTCTTGCATATTTTGTAACCAAACTACTCGTGGGCATCAAAGCCGTTTGTTTTGATGCCAAACCTATTTTCTAAACTTAGTTAAGCATGTTCTAACATGCTTAGCTCGTCACTTTTAGTTTAGTGCTTATATAGGGTCGTAAGGTAAGCGATTTAAACCATCGCTTATACTTTCGAACCCGACCCATTTGGTCGGTCATTAGGACCCGACCAAACACATTAGGTGACCATAGCTATAACCTTCCGAGGTTATACCGTGTGGTCGCAATGTTAGGCGTTCCGAACGCGTTCTGCGCGAACGACGCGTTAGGGTAGCATAAGCTACCTAAACGGGTCGTGATGGACCGTAAGCACTTAGGTTAAGTTTCATTTTAGTATGTAGGCTTTGTTAAGCCATATTACACGAGTCTCCATACTCGTCTGGTTTACGAACCCGCATACTGTCCGATCCTTCCGATTTGGTCCGGTATATTAACATAGCTACCTATTAGGGGCCGTTGATATCCCGTGACCTCTCGCATTACCTGGTTATTACACAAGAACAACAAAGCAATCTCAGGTGAGTACATTGAACCCCATCTTTTACATGTTTTTGAGGAGTCAATGTGAGTACATTGAACCCCTCTTTTACTGTTTTCCAAACTGTTTTGGGGTGAAACACATGTGCCTATCTGTTACTTTCATGCTTTCCCGTTTTTCACATCATATACTTGCTATGTTCGATAGTACATATATAGTACATGATTTCATTGCGTTTATGCTATGTATGCCCATTGTGTGCGTACTTAGTGCATTGCTTTACATTACATGCTATGTATGCCCATTGTGTGCATACGTAGTACATTGTTACACATTGCATTTCTGTTGCATATGCTCATCCAGCATATGAACACATTACACTACATTTTGAGCCGTTGTACTCTACAATACATTTCATGCTACGTACGCCCATTGTGTGCATACGTAGTACATTGTTTCACATTGCATTTCTGTTGCATATGCTCATCCAGCATATGAACACATTATGCTACATTTTGAACCGTCGTGACCATTTGATTATATGAACCGTTTGTAACCATTGAACCGTATGAACCAGTTGTATCCGTTGACATGATTTACATTTGACAATAGACATTTGACTATACGTGAACATTTCTACCGTTGTTAAACATTTCAACTTGATGGTTTGGTTTGAGTAAGTGATTAAGTAACGAGGCATGTGTAATATGATACAAGCATGGTGGATACGCCGCTGGTACTTCCTATATATAAGTGTTTGTATAGTATTACATATCGTAACGTTATTTGAATCATTTTCATTTGAGACATGTGACATTTTCTACAAATAACGCACTTTTCACAAGACATTGTTTTACAAACGACTCATCTTATACAAACTCATTTTTATGGTTATCCGTTTAAACTATACAGTGTTCTCTTATTTATACATATCATTTGATCTTACCGTTTTTCAAATGATTTACAAGACAAAGCAAAATACGAGGTTCATGACTAAACATTTTCTCAAACATAAGTCATGAATCCCGTTTTCACAAAACCAATGTATCTCACAGGCATTTTTATGCTGACGTACCTATTTTCACATGTGTTTTCAGGAGACGATGCGTAGTACTTATCAAGACATACTTAGGCGGACCTGTGCCTTAGTGACTTAAAACGAGACAAGAACTAGTTAATTTATGTTATATACTCTTTGGTTCTTGTTTAAACAATGTAAGCACTCATGTTCGATTAATAAAACGAAACTTCAATTGCCATGGATTTGAAACAATTGATTCTGTTACAACACTCCCCGACGTTTCCGCCACGTTTTGTATGTTCTACGTGGTCGGGGTGTGACAGCTTTGCCCGACAATGGTTGCCCCACTCGACAAGGCCATCGAAAGGTACACCGACGGCCTACCTGACTCGGTACAAGACATTATTACTGGTAGTAACCCTACCACACTCCGTCAGGCAATCGAGTTATCAGCGACACTGACTGAGTGCAGATTTGAAAGGGAAAGCTACACAAAAAGAGTGACAAGGGTAAGAAGCAGGCAGCTGACCAAGAAGATAGCAAGAAAGGTCAAAACAAGAAGGGAAAGGATTCTGGTTCTACAAGGGGGCCAAGGAAGCGTAAGGCTTCCCAAAATTTTGCTGTCACTGCCCAGGTTAACCAGGTAGCTCCCAACCAACCCGCACAGCCTCCAGCCAAGAAGCCTTATCTTGGCAATGCACCTTTGTGCAGCCGGTGTAACAGCCATCACCCACCACAGGTTCAGTGTCGTCAATGCACCAACTGTGGAAGAAATGGTCATCTTGCTGCCACCTGCCGCATTCCTGCTAACCAGAACCAAGTTCAGCCTCTTGCTCAGCAACAAGGTCAAGCTGCACGACCTCATTTTCCTCCTGGTTCGTGCTACAATTGTGGGGATCTGACCCACTACAGAAATCGGTGCCCAAGGCTAGCCAACCAGAATCAGAATGCCAATCAGAATCAGGTTCAGGCTCGAGGTCGAGTCTTTAACATGAACGCACAAGAGGCACAAGCAGATGATAATGTGGTGAACGGTACGTTCTTTATTAATAATCAGCCAGCATCTGTTCTTTTTTATTCGGGTGCCGATAAGAGTTTTGTGTCGTTATCTTTTGAACCATTACTTCGCGTGTCTAGAACGAAACTAGGTAAACCATTGACAGTAGAAGTGGCGAACGGTGAACCCATTGTTCTTAATTCTATTCTCCACAACTTCCAGTTGAACCTTAACAACCATCTTTTTTCTATTGACCTCACGCCTATGCAACTTGGAAGCTTCGACGTTATTGTCGGTATGGATTGATTAGCCAAGTAGCGCGCAGAGATAGTTTGTTTTGAGAAGATCATTCGCATGCCACTTTCGACAGGTGAGATCCTACAAGTTCGTGGTGAGAAACCTGCCGGTGGTCTCAAACTAATGTCTTGTTTTAAAGCTCGGAAGTATCTGCGAAAGAACTATGTGGCATTTTTGGCACATGTGGTAGCAGATAAGGGCAAAAGTAAGTCTATTCAAGGTATTCCTGTTGTTCGGGATTATCCTGAAGTATTCCCTGAAGATCTACCTGGTCTACCCCCAGCACGCCAAGTCGAGTTCCGTATTGACCTCGTACCTGGTGCAAATCCCATTGCCAGAGCTCCCTACCGTCTTGCACCATCTGAGATGCAAGAGTTAACTAAGCAGCTTCAGGAACTCTCTGACAAAGGTTTCATCCGTCCTAGCTTTTCACCTTGGGGTGCTCCCGTTCTTTTTGTCAAGAAGAAGGATGGATCTTTCAGGATGTGTATCGATTATCGTGAGCTTAACAAGCTTACCATCAAAAATAGATATCCCCTACCTCGCATCGATGATCTCTTTGATCAGTTGCAAGGCGCTTCTTATTTTTCAAAGATTGATCTGCGATCTGGATTGCATGAAGAAGATATTCCCAAGACAGCGTTCCGCACTCGCTATGGGCATTATGAGTTCACAGTCATGCCATTCGGTTTGACTAATGCTCCTGCTGTTTTCATGGACTTGATGAATAGGGTCTGCAAGCCTTATTTGGATAAGTTCATCATCGTTTTCATTGATGACATCTTGATATATTCTAAGACGCGAGCTGATCATGAGCAACATCTTCGTCTTACGTTGGAACTCCTAAAGAAAGAGCAACTTCTCGCCAAATTCTTCAAGTGTGAATTCTGGCTTAAAGAGGTTCAATTCTTAGGACACATTGTCAACGAACAAGGTATTCATGTAGATCCCTCCAAGATCAGTGCGATTAAGGATTGGGATACACATACTACTCCTACTGAAGTTCGTTCTTTTCTTGGTCTAGCGGGTTATTATCGCCGCTTCATTGAAAATTTCTCTAAGATTGCAGTTCCTCTAACTGCTCTAACTCAGAAGAATAGGCCCTTTGATTGGGGATTCAAGCAAGAGGAAGCGTTTCTGACTTTGAAGCAAAAACTTTGCGACGCGCCTGTCCTAACCTTGCCCGAGGGCATTGATGATTTCGTCGTTTATTGCGACGCATCTAAATTAGGTCTTGGCTGCGTCCTGATGCAAAGAAACAAAGTCATAGCATACGCATCAAGGCAATTGAAGATACATGAGAAGAACTACACCACTCATGATCTTGAGTTGGGTGCAGTTGTCTTCGCTCTTAAGATTTGGAGACACTATTTGTACGGTACAAAATGTGTGGTTTTCACTGACCACAAAAGTCTTCAGCATATCTTCAATCAGAAAGAACTCAACATGAGGCAACGACGTTGGGTAGAGCTTCTAAACGACTATGACTGCGAAATTCGCTACCATCCTGGTAAGGCGAATGTCGTGGCCGATGCTTTGAGTTGCAAGGAACGTACTAAGCTTCATTGTGTTCGTGTCCAATCTGTTATTCAAGCTCAATCCGATATCCAAGCCCGTATTTCTCAGGCTCAACAAGCTTGTGTTTCACAAGGTTTGATGGATAAGGAATTTCCTTATCACATAACACCTGCTCTAGAACTGAAGGACAATGGATCGTATTACTTCATGGACCGTTTGTGGGTCCCAAGCCAAGATAATCTTCGTACCTTGCTTATGGATGAAGCCCATAAGTCTCGTTATTCTATTCATCCTGGCTCAGATAAGATGTCTAAGGATCTTCATATTCAGTATTAGTGGCCTGGTATGAAGAAAGACATTGCCTTATATGTATCAAAATGCCTTACTTGTCTTAAGGTTAAGGCTGAACATCAGCATCCTTCTGGTTTATTGGAGCAACCAGAGATTCCAGTTTGGAAATGGGAAAACATTTGATTGAATATGTTGTGATAATTGTTCATATGAATCGGCTTAGGGTTCATAAGAAAAGTTGAGATAAAACCCTTGTTTGATCTATATTAGATTAATCACATGTTTGAAAGTTGTTAATTTTTTTTTGGGTAAAGGGTTACCCCGGTGATTCTATATATTCACAACCATAAAAAACAAGTAGTGTAGAGAGCCTACACTAGTTCTAACATGAGACATGCCTCATGAAAGTACACCAAACCAGACCAAAACACACAAAAATAAAGCCACCTAGACAACCAAACTAGGACAAAACCGAAACATGACAACGTAAAACTCTCTAGCCGCCATCATCACTAACAGAATTGCCTCCAATCTTCCATTCCGCAAGCACCCTTTGCACATTAGCAGTGTTCCGCAGCTTCGCTCCCATAAGCTTATATCGAACCGTGTTAAGAATAGTTTCACTTATCACTTTCGGGGGCCTAAGCTGATTCATGAAAATACGAGCATTTCTCTCCTGCCAAATAATATATGCACTAGCCGCAACCAGAAGACGAGCCGTATAATTGGTTACAGATTTCGACCGAGCACGGGGCATTAACCACTCTAGAATATCCGGCCACTTAGGATTAACAGAATCCATGCCAACCTTTTTCCTGACCGAACACCACACTTGAGCCGAGAAGTTGCATTCAAAAAACAAGTGGCTGTGAGAATCATTGTTCTGATAACATAATAGGCAGCACATCATGTTCATATTCTTCCGTCTGTGAAGATCCCATTGCAGAATCTTATCCTGGGTCAACAGTTTACCTCTCATAATCAGCCACATCAGGAAGGCATGCCGCGGAATACACTGCGCAAACCAAACAACACTACTCCATTCGACTTCTGGCGTTCTGTAACGAATCGACTGCCATACCCCGGATGTAGTAATCTCGCTTAGGTCATCACCATCTCGCCATAATAACTTGTCAACCTTGTGCGGATCGATAATGACATTATCAACCTGATTTAGGACTGGAAATAGATCCCTCGAAGCATTCGGCCAAGACCAGTCTCCATTAGCTTGAACATCAGCCACTTTATCATCCAAACAAAAGCCCGCGTTGGTAATAGTACGAGGCGTTAGAAAGTTACCTAACGGCCCTATACTACACCAATTATCATACCAAGCTGACGTATCCGCCCCACTGCCAATGTTCATCCACATATACGATCTAATCGATGGCCGCATTTGTAAAAGTTTCCTCCAAGAAGAAGAACAGTTCGAAGGAATTTTACAAACCCAGAAATTTTTACCTTTCAACCTGTAATCATGCACCCAGTCGACCCATAGCGAGTTCCGTCTTGACAGAATACTACCAACATGAGCAGTCATAAGAGCAACGTTCATATCCCCAATACGCCGAATACCCAGCCCCCCTTCAAACTTCGGAGTACAAACAGATTTCCAAGAGACTTTGGCCTTACCCCTATGAAAAGCACCATCTGGAGACCATAGGAAGTTGCGCATTCTAGCCTCCAACTCTTTAATTATGCGACTCGGGAGAACGAAAACGGAAGACCAATACACATGCATGGACGATAGAACAGAAGTAACCAACTGTAATCTACCAGCAAAAGACAAAAGTTTATTCCTCCAGTGCGTAATCCGCTTATCAAGATTCTCCACAAGAATACTGCAATCTTTATAAGTTAGCTTTGAACAAAGGAGCGGTACCCCCAAATACCTCACGGGAAGCGTACCCTCTACAAACGGCAAGACATTTAAAATTGCAGTTTTAGCATGGTTCGGAACATTGCAAAAGAACACCGTACTCTTACGCGAATTAGGAACCAATCCCGACATCTTTGTAAATTTGGTAAGAGAGCTCATGAGACATTTTGCTGAATTCACATCACCTTTAGCAAATAAAAAGAGATCATCCGCAAAACAAAGGTTAACTATTTGTTGCCGCTCACATTTATTATGATATCTAAAAGAAGAGTCAATTCGAATCGTTTCTTGCAGAATGTGAGTCAGCACTTCCATAACCAATGTAAATAGGTATGGCGACATGGGATCCCCCTGCCTAAGACCCCGGTTCCCCTTGAAAAAGCCATGAACGTTCCCATTGACACAAACCGAATAAGTGGTAGTAGAAATACAAAGCATAATCCATTCTACCATCTTAGCATGAAACCCAAACCCAATCAAAACACTTCGAAGAAACCTCCAATCCACCGTGTCATAAGCTTTCTGAATGTCAACTTTGAAAGCACACCTCGGAGGCCCCACATTCCTATGATAGTTGTGCATCAGCTCTTGAGTTAGGAGGATATTATCCGAAATCTTTCTACCTGGAACAAAAGCAGACTGGTTAACACTAACTATCTCATTCAGCCCCTTTTTGATTCTGTCCGAAACAATCTTGCTGATGCATTTGTATAGAACATTACAGCACGCAATAGGCCGGTAATCAGTGACGGCCAATGGAGTGGGGATTTTCGGGACAAGAACGATAAGCGTATGGTTTATCTCGCGCAGGAGCTTTCCCGAATCGAAAAAATCAATAACTGCATTAGATATATCATTCCCAATAACAGGCCAAGCATTCTTGAAAAATGCAGCCGTGAACCCATCAGGGCCCGGCGCTTTATCAATACCAATTGAGAACATAGCAGATTTTACCTCCTCCTGTGTAACCGATCTAACCATATGTGCAGCTGTAGTAGGGTTCAAGACTTTATCAAAAAGATCCGGTGCAGGAGTAAGAGAGATATCGCCTTGGGACCCCAAGAAATTTTCATAGTGAGAAACAAAAGCATTAGGAACAGCATCATTTTCATGAACAACCCCTTGAGAGTCCGTAATAATGTCAATACGGCTATAATGATTCCGAACCTTCAATGACGAGTGAAAATAAGCTGAATTCATATCCCCCGCTGTCAACCAATCCACTTTTGATTTTTGCTTAAGAAAACGTTCCTCATCGAGAGCCGCAGCCTGATAATCACGGTTCAAGCCAGCTTCTTCAGCCCGGAGATCCGCATTAAAAGGATCTATATCAATACGTTGCTGAATAGAATCAAGACTAGCTCGAAGCTCCTCCACTTTCTTATGAAGATTCCCTTGTTTGTACAGAAGAGCTCGAAAAGGACTTTTAAGAAGGCGGAGCCGTTTAACAACTTGAAACTGGAAAACTCCATCCACTCTAGTTTCCCAAGTCTTTTTAACTATCTCCATAAATTCAGGTTTATGCACTAAAAAATTAGCGAACTTAAAAGACCGGGGTTTCAACTTACCAGCTTCTGGGATTTTAAGAATACACGGGCAGTGATCAGACATTCTATACGGGTGAAAAATAGCAACAGAATTCGGGTAGGCCGTGACAAACGGGGTATTACCTAGAATGCGATCAATCTTTTTCAACAAACCGGTTCCCTCCTTCGGTTTCTGACTCCACGTAAAGTGAAGACCAGATCTATTAATATCGAACATCTCCAACGAGTCAACACAATCCCGAAAATCTTTCATTCCAACTGAAACGGATGAGGACCCCATAGAATTATCCTCCATGTTCAAAGCTGAATTAAAGTCACCAAAAATAACCCAAGGATTATCACCGACCACCGCTTTATGCATGGTTAATTGACGCCATAATTCTCTACGCGTTACATAGTAATTGGCCGCATAAACTATCGAACAGAAAATGATCCTCCTATCTAACTTGAAGTAAATCTGGAGATGCATAACTTGGGAAGACTGAAAAAGGACCATGACATCGAAGATACCTGGATTCCACCCTACAATAATTCTTGTACCCTTATTACAGCTAGTACCATTGGAGGTCCAATCCCATGAACGGAAAACCGACTTACACACCTTTCTCAGCTTATCTATACCGACATGAGATTCCAAAATAGCACATAAACTCAAATTTGTATCCTTTACAATCTGACGAACCTCCATTTGTTTCAGAGGGCGGTTCAACCCCCTTATATTCCAAGAAGCAAGACTAACCATTGTAACCCGCTGTAGAAGGAGTGCTTGCCCCTTGTTTATCATTCGGTTTCTTTGAGCCTTGTAAAATAAAAGGATCCATTTCGTTATAAACTTCCACAACCTCCTCATCGTCTGAATCCACCTGATTATTCTCCGAGTTCTCTTTAGTTTCCGGACCATCCGCATCCGTATCATTCAGTGCATCAAACGGATTTGGAGAAGCAAACCTGTTCGACGTTGAAGGTTTGTTCAAGTCCCCTTTCGGCAATGGGGCTGATTTAATCACCCCTCCCCCACTTTTAACTCCAACCGGCCGGTACTCAAACCTCTGCTTTTGCTTATTAACTGGAAATCCCGATCTCTTTGCTGTTTTCCTAGCATCCACATCCGTGAACCCATCTTTGTCTACCACAGGTTGTTTTGAAGGCCCTTTAGACTTAGGAATCTGATTAGGTTTTTGATTAGCAGCCGAAACCTTCGTGACCTGTTTAGGTTGTCTTGGGCAGTCCCCATCATGATGTCCAAACACCTTGCAACATGCGCACCGATGAGGGCTCCATTCATACTCCACATACACTTTTTCCTTAACAAAGCCTTCACCCTCCAGATTTGGGACTGCTATTACTATTTCCTCTTTGAAGTCCTTTTCAGCTGAAATTTCAACCAAAGCTCTCGCAAAACTGCTCCTACCCCAAGAATCTAAACACATTGAGGTAGTGTACGAGTCTAGAACAATAGGGTTACCTATAGCCGTTGCAATCATGCTTAAACCATCCTCCGTGTATGCCGCAATAGGGACATCATGTATTTTAACCCAAATTTGCACCATTTTAACTTCCTTTTTTTCCAGCTTTGACGAAGGTGACCATATATTGAGAAACAACGGTTGAGAACGGATTATCCAAGGCCCCTCTTTCATAGCATTCATCATACCCGACTCATCAGCAAATTTAAAAAAGAAAAAACCATTGGCGTTCATCATGGTTTTTTGAATTCCAAACTTCTTCCAGTTATTCCTCACGAAGTACTCAACTACCGGATAAGCAACACGATCACCAAGGAAATAACCATATAGCGTATTAATAAGCTTATCTTTAACAGCCCTAACCGATTCCTTTGGCAAGACAACATCACAACCCTCATGAGCTTCTGGACTAGCAAGGTTCCGAAAATTAACTTTCCTGGAAGTGGAAACCCCAACCGTATCAGCGTACGAAATAGGAGATTTACCTGGATCCTTACGGATACTCTGGTCGCTTTGCACACCTTCATGATTGATCATAGAAGCCGAAACACTAGGGTTTGCATGGGGATCCTTAGCTGCCTCCATAAAACTTCCTCCCCAAGCCGAACCCGTATTCACCTCCACAGGTTTAGAGATTCCCATTAATCCATCAATAACCGAACTGTTATTAGTTGAGTAAATACCACGCCTAGGAAACAAATTGTTTCCCTCAATATTCGTCACCCGTAACCCTATACCACATACCGGTGGGGATTTGTCATTCGTTCCCGGAGTGGCTCCTTCCTCCAACGAGTAATTACCATCACTTCTACCCTCCATGCACACGTAACAGCAAAAGAAACAAGAACTCCAGCCAACCAAGAATCGAAAGAAAAACCCTAATCCTGAAACCCTAGCGCCGTTTTCAATCTTTAACACATTAATCCAGAGTATCAATCTAGCTAAATTAAACTCAGTTAACCGCGACCAATAACAACCAGATTAATATGAGAATGATCTCTAAACAGCAACTATGGCGGCGATTTGAAGAAGAAACGAAATAAACCCTAATTTCAGATTGATTACTATTGCTAACTAGTTCGTTATAGAGATTTGATAAACAAACTCTAATCACAGACTGTTATACAAACGAATCTCAAAGAAATTTAGGGTTCATGAGGAGCAAAAAATCGCCCAGGAGAGAGGGAGGGTTTTTGGTTTTTTCTTAAATTCCCTAGCTTGCGAGATTCAAAATGGTTGTTTTATTTGAAAGTTGTTAATTGATAAAACTAGATAAGGAAACTGATAAATTGGCTGTAACCGAATTGCTTGATTATTGGGATGATTGAATACAAATCGCACAAAGCCCTTAGCCGTACAAGAAGCCCTGGTCGCACAATAGCACATGTTCGAAAGATCACACAACATCTTGTGGATCGCACAAGATGTTGGGCCACACACAAAGGTCTGATCTGTTAACGTTACTGGGCCCAAGTCCTTAGTCGCACAAGATGTCCACTCGCACAAGCTTCCTAATCGCACAAGAACTAGCGAGTCGCACAAGTGTTATGTTACCAACTATTGGGCCGGGTGTGTAGTTGGGCTGGGTAATCAGATCGCACAACCCAAGCAGATCGCACAAGTCTGCTTGGATCGCACAAGGCCGCATATATGTGACTGATTGGGCCGGACAATCATTGGGTTGGGCCTGTCCGATCGCACAAATCCAACGAATCGCACAACTTATACATTTCCACTTTGGGCCGTATGTGTTTGGGCTGTTTATCTATTTGGGCCGATTACCAGTGGGCTTACCTAATCGCACATTGTTTGATTGTTAAAGTGTTGCCATGACCTATACGTGTTTGTAACGTGTTAACTTTGTGTGAAACATACGTGCTTTACCTGAACCAAACCTGACTTGTATGGTAATCCTGTTAGGACGTGTTTGATCACCTTTAAGTCAAGTAACTTTGGTATAATCTGCCGAGCAAACCAAGGTGAGTTCATTGCATTTTCTCAAGCATGCGTCCTGGTGGTTTGGGACAACTGGTAAACATTTGGAAGGGAAACATTGGGTAAACAACTTAATCGGTTTTGGATATTGCCTGGAGGGCAATGGGGGTAATTAGTTGATAGCGCTATTAGGTGGGAAACCTCACACCGGGCCGTAAGGACGGGCGTGAACTAATTATCTGGATAGGGCTATGGTTGTTAGAGGCACACTCCTCGGATACATATGGGCACACTCCCTAGGGTATCTAACGATGGCAACATGGCAAACAGTCGTTAAGGGGTAACCACTCCCCGGATACACATGGGCACACTCCCTAGGGTATCTAACATGAGCAACATTGTAACGCAACATTGAATCGCTTTAACATACATCTGGTAACTCTACACGTTAACAAAACCTTGAACTCACCAGCGTAGTCTGACACACTTGTTTGCATGCTTGTAGGTCGTTAACTTTGGAACATGGACTTGCTATCTGGGCGTGCTGGAGTGGTCATGGATCGAAGCTACTGGATTATTTATAATTGATACATTGGTTTTAAGTTTATGTTGAAACAACTATTAAACGACTTATCATATGCTTCCGCTACATAACTTTTGAGAATTGATATTATGTTGACATCTTATTTTAGTAATTAATGTCATGACTTATTTAAATAATTATCATTGGTTCAATGTGATTGGTGGCTCGAACTCTGATGCGTAACACGCCTCGCGGGGTTTCCGCAGGTGGAATTATGGGGGTGTTACAGTTGGTATCAGAGCCACTGGTTATAGTGAACTAGGTTTTAAAACGTTTTGTAAAACCAGACTATAACCGAACAATTTCGAAAATCGATCATGACACTCAGCTCCAGATTGCAAGGTTCGTCTCTCTCACTTTATATATTACTTGCTTAGCAGTCACACACTCACAACGTATATCAACTGAAACATCTAACACCATAGTGACTTGATAGTGTGACACTACTCTTCGACTCGTGTAAACCATAGACCTGTAATACCATCTGTTGTGTTATTTGAACGGGGGAAACTTCGAGCGCAAGCTAAGAGGCTCTGAGATGAACATGCAAATCGCCTTATTATTATGGGTGCACACTTAATAATAACGCGAGGTGCATGCAAGTCCCAGTGAGGCTTATCGAGCGTGAGAAGGGTTCTGCCTTACTATGTGTAAACTTGGTAGTGCATAGATACGAACATGATACTTGATTTCCATCTCGTTTCGATTTCCTGAATCGGTTCATCTCCATATATAGAATCATGAGTGGACGAGGACACGGACGTGGCAACATCAACATGACTCAGGCTGAGTTGACTGACCTAATCAATACCCGTGTGGCTGAGGCTTTAGCAGCCTATAAGCTGGTACGGAATGTACCAAGTACTCTTAACTCTTATACCACGTACACGTCTTTTCATTCCTATAATGTGTTTCCTCCCGTTATTTAGGTCAGCAAGCGCAACCACAACCTAATCAGCCTGCGTGTACATTCAAAATGTTTATGGACTGTAAGCCACAGACCTTCACCGGAACTGAAGGGGCTGTGGGACTTCTGAGATGGTTCGAGAAAGCAGAGTCCGTGTTTGCTATCTGTAACTGTCCCGCTGGGGACAGGGTGAAATATGCTGCGGGTACCTTGGCTGATGGTGCCCTAACATGGTGGAACGCCCAAGTACAGTTGTTAGGCATCGAGGCAGCGAATGCCACAACTTGGGAAGACTTTAAAGAACTGATCAGGGAGGAGTACTGTCCTAGGGACGAGGTCCAGAAGTTGGAAAACGAATACTACGACTTGAAGATGGTTGGATCTGAAGTCGAAGCGTATGTGAAGCGATCGTATGAACTGGCCGACATGTGCCCAAACTTGTCCCGGCCTATGTCTCGGAGGATTGAGTTATTCATCAAAGGGTTGCCTCCGCGTGTGAAGAGCTTGGTCACTGCAGCCCACCTCAATGATTTGACACAGATCGTTCGTCTGACTCACAAGATTGTGGATCAAGAGGTGGAAAGCGATTCGTTACCCCCGCGTATTTCGGCCACTAAAGCTGCTACACCCACTGCCACTGCGTCCGCTAGTGATAACAAGCGGAAGTGGAGTGATTATGACAAAGCATCCAGTGCTGGTCAGACTCAGAAAAGGCCAGACAACAGCAACCGCAACATCAGCCAGTCGTCTTCTGTCAATCAAGGCCAGGGAAGTGGACACAGCCAGGGTTCGTATGCAGGGAAGAAGCCACGATGTAACAAGTGTGGCTATCATCATTTCGGGTCGTGTACTCGGAAGTGTGACAGGTGTGGTAAGGCGGGCCATGAGGCCAGGGATTGTAGGGCCCCACAGCCCAAACACCAGCAGCAACAAAACCAGCAGAATCAGAGACAACAGGGACAACCACCCCAGCAGAATCAGGGTTTCAGGAAGGGGTGCTATCAGTGTGGTGATGAGGGTCATTTTAAGCGGGATTGCCCTCAGTTAAACCAGAACGCTAACGACAACAACCGCCCGAATAACAACAATGCTGGAAACAACAACAACAACGGCAACAACGGGGGTAATGGTGCTCGGGGCAGAGTGTTTCAGCTTGGAGCAGGGGATGCCAGGAATGACAGCAACATTGTAACTGGTACGTTTCCTGTTAACAATCGTATTGCTTCTGTATTATTTGATTCGGGTGCCGATTGGAGTTACGTGTCCCTAGAGTTTAGTCAACAATTAGGGATAACCACAACACCTTTAGAGGTTAAACAAATAGTGGAACTAGCAGATGGTAAGACGATAGAAGCCTCAAATGTCCTTTTTGGATGCAAACTAGATCTCGTGGGTCAGGTGTTTGACATTGACCTCCTTCCCGTTACGCTCGGTAGTTTTGACATAGTGGTAGGCATGGATTGGTTGTCTAAGCACCAAGCAGAAATTCTGTGTAAGGAGAAGATTGTGCGTATTCCTCTCCCTAATGGAGAGTCATTGTTAGTTCAAGGGCATCGCAGTGGGACGATGGTTGGGATTATCACGGCCATGCGTGCACAACAGTATCTACAAAAGGGGTATCCTGCACTGTTAGCGTTAGTTACCAACGCTCAGTCTGAAGAGAGTAAGATCGAGGATCTACCAGTGGTGCGAGAATTCGCTGATGTATTCCCAGAGGAGCTACCAGGGTTACCTCCTCACCGTCAAGTAGAATTTCAGATTGATCTTGCACCGGGAGCGGCTCCAATTGCTCGAGCTCCTTACCGGTTAGCACCTGGAGAGTTACAGGAACTGTCCAATCAATTGCAGGAGTTGTTGGATAGGGGTTTCATTCGACCCAGTTCTTCGCCTTGGGGAGCCCCAGTTCTGTTCGTAAAGAAGAAAGACGGGTCATTCCGTATGTGTATCGACTATCGAGAACTCAACAAGGTGACCATTAAGAACCGCTATCCGTTACCACGCATCGACGATTTGTTCGACCAGTTGCAAGGGTCAAGTTTCTATTCAAAAATCGACTTAAGGTCGGGTTATCACCAGGTAAGGGTTAGGGAAGAGGATGTTCCCAAGACAGCCTTTCGAACGCGCTACGGACACTATGAGTTTTTGGTCATGCGGTTTGGATTGACCAATGCACCAGCGGTTTTCATGGATCTCATGAACCGCGTATGCAAGCCATATCTCGACGAGTTTGTTATAGTGTTTATTGACGACATCTTAGTCTATTCCAAGAACAAGGAAGATCACGAGCGTCACCTACGTCTCATCTTGGAACTCTTGAGAAGGGAGCAGTTGTATGCGAAATTTTCTAAATGCGACTTTTGGATTCGAGAAGTGCACTTCCTTGGGCATGTTGTTAACGAGAAAGGGATACATGTGGATCCTGCGAAGGTGGATGCAGTTAAGAATTGGGCGGCACCAAAGACTCCGTCTGAGGTGCGACAATTTCTTGGTCTCGCAGGGTATTATCGAAGGTTCATTAAAGATTTCTCGAAAATCGCGCAACCTCTCACCTCGCTGACACAGAAGAACACAACGTACTCTTGGGGAACGAAGCAGGAAGAGGCCTTCCAAGTTCTGAAGCAGAAACTTTGCAGTGCACCGATCTTGTCTTTACCAGAGGGCACTGAAGATTTTGTGGTATATTGTGACGCGTCAATTCAGGGTCTCGGTTGCGTGTTGATGCAACGCGAGAAGGTAATAGCTTATGCTTCTCGTCAGCTGAAGGTGCACGAGAAGAACTACACGACACACGACTTGGAGCTAGGAGCGGTGGTGTTTGCGTTGAAGATTTGGAGGCACTATCTGTACGGTACCAAATGCACCATCTACACCGACCATAGGAGTCTCCAGCACATCTTCAACCAGAAAGAGTTGAATATGGGACAACGACGATGGGTGGAATTATTGAACGATTATGAATGTGCCATCAAGTATCATCCGGGCAAGGCGAACGTTGTAGCTGACGCCCTCAGCAGAAAGGATAATGCACCTAGGCGTGTACGAGCATTGCAACTCACGATTCAGTCCAACCTTCCTTCCCAGATACGAGACGCTCAGTTAGAAGCGTTGAAACCAGAGAACGTTCGAGCTGAAGCTTTACGCGGCTCGAGGCAACGACTAGAACGTAACGCTTCTGCTTATTTTGTATGGCAAGAGCGGAACAATCGGTTGTTCTCCAACACGAAGGCAAATGTGGAGGTCATTTCGGAGAAGATCATAGGGACTGTTAGGCTACGGCTGATGGGGTTCAGGTTCAAAAGTGGTGCGGGTAATCAGAGATTGCTGAAGAAGTGGAACATTGTTCCTAGTGAAGCCGAGATCGACCCAGGCTAGATATAGGGCTCGGTTTTTATAGTTTTTTGATGTGATAAGGCTGTGCCGTCTGGTTGCTATTTGTATGGTTTTGTTTGTGGTCGTTGTTTGTTTTGTTTCCTAGGTTTTGGTATGTCAAGCCTAGTTGGTATGCTCACTCTGACATACCCTTGTACTTATTTGGTTGATTTATAAAATTCACCTGGGGTAACCCTTTACCCAAAAAAAAAGGGAGACGGTGCTTACTACGTAGCGGGACGCATTTGGGTCCCATTCTTTGGCAACTTACGGGAACTTGTAATGGAAGAGGCACATAAGTCACGCTACTCTATACGTCCTGGATCAGATAAGATGTACCACGACCTGAAAACTACCTAGTGGTGGCCCAGCATGAAGGCTCTTATAGCAACCTACGTCAGCAAATGTTTGACTTGTGCTAAAGTCAAAGCAGAACATCAAAAGCCCTCAGGTCTACTGCAGCAACCAGAGATACCCACATGGAAGTGGGAACAGATCGCTATGGATTTCGTGACAGGACTACCAAGAACTCAGGCTGGGAATGACACTATTTGGGTGATTGTTGATCGCCTCACGAAATCAGCACACTTCCTAGCAATCAAGGAAACGGACAAGTTTTCTCAGCTGGCAGCAGTGTATCTTAAGGAAGTGGTTTCTAGGCATGGAGTGCCAACTTCTATCATTTCAGACCGTGATCCGCGTTTCACTTCAGAGTTATGGCAGTCAATGCATAAATCGTTTGGTTCCCAACTCGACATGAGTACCGCTTATCACCCACAGACGGATGGTCAAAGCGAGCGCACCATCCAGACACTTGAAGATATGCTTCGGGCATGCGTACTCGACTTTGGAAAAGGATGGGAGAAGCACCTACCGTTGATAGAATTCTCCTACAACAACAGCTACCATTCAAGTATTAAGGCAGCTCCGTTCGAAGCACTGTACGGACGGAAATGTCGTTCACCTCTCTGTTGGCATGAGGTGGGGGATAGTCAGATCACAGGACCTGAGTTTGTTCTTGAAGCATCGGAAAGCATTGTGCAGATCAGAAACCGTATGGCCGCAGCTCGTGACCGCCAGAAGAGCTACGCTGACAAGCGTAGTAAACCGTTGGAATTCGAAGTTAATGATCGCGTTATGCTAAAAGTCTCACCCTGGAAGGGTGTGGTGCGTTTTGGGAAACGCGACAAATTAAACCCTCGTTATGTGGGACCGTTCAAAATTTTAGAACGGATTGGAAAGGTGGCCTACAGGTTGGAATTACCTGCTGAGTTGGGTAATGTCCATGATGTATTTCACGTATCGCAGCTAAAGAAGTGTTTGGTTGATGAAACACTAGTTGTACCATTTCAAGAGCTGAAGATAGATGACAAATTGCAGTTTGTCAAAGAACCAATTGAGATTATGGATCGGGAAGTTAAAGTTCGTAAACACAGCCGTATACCGATTGTGAGAGTTCGTTGGAACTCAAGACGTGGTCCAGAGTTCACGTGGGAACGCGAGGACCAGATGAAACTTAAGTATCCACATCTGTTCCCCAATGACCAGTCAAAACCTAGCGAACCTACTGTTGATGCAACTGGTGAATTTCGGGACGAAATTCCCATTCAAGTTGGGGAGGATGTGACACCCCAGGAAAACCAGCAGACGATATGACTTACCTAGCTTTAACCTATCTAGCTTTTCAGTGAGTGCGTACCAAATTTCGGGACGAAATTTCTTTTTAGTTGGGGATACTGTGACAACTCGTAATTCGGACCTACTTTGTATAATATATGTGAACGTGTTGCGATTATATGGGAAGATTTAATGTAACGTGATATTATTTAATGTGATGTGAATGTGTCTTGTGATTGTTAAATACTTTGTATGCTTATAAATGATCCGATCGCACAACACACAACCGCACAAGCCGATTGGGCTTTGCACTTGTAATCGGACCAAAGGGGCTGCCCGTGATGGGTCGGCCCACTCCCTTTTTACGCAAACAAGAACTCATTCTTGAGTTTTGTTTTCTCATTTGTCACAACCCTCAAACGTAACACACAACCCTAGCTTTTCTTTCTCTCTCTCACGAACCGAAGGCAGCCACCCTCCTCGAAGTTCATAGGATTCGGATCCTTCCTTGAAACGGTTAGTGCCCTATGTTTTGTTGCATGTTACTGTGATCCATGCTTTGATATGATGGTTAGGGTGTAGACATGATTGTTGTATGTGATGTTCTTGTTAATCGGCCCACATATAGGTTGAAGGATAATGATCATGAAATCGTTTTGTTATGAATGTTAGTGATTCATGATGCATGCTAATATGTTTCGGTATGATGATTATTGTTCTTGTTGATTTTGACTCGGCTAGGATTCATATGAATTGGATGCGAGAATAGTTGTTTGATTGAATATGTTGTGATAATTGTTCATATGAATCGGCTTAGGGTTCATAAGAAAAGTTGAGATAAAACCCTTGTTTGATCTATATTAGATTAATCACATGTTTGAAAGTTGTTAATTGATAAAACTAGATAAGGAAACTGATAAATTGGCTGTAACCGAATTGCTTGATTATTGGGATGATTGAATACAAATCGCACAAAGCCCTTAGCCGTACAAGAAGCCCTGGTCGCACAATAGCACATGTTCGAAAGATCACACAACATCTTGTGGATCGCACAAGATGTTGGGCCACACACAAAGGTCTGATCTGTTAACGTTACTGGGCCCAAGTCCTTAGTCGCACAAGATGTCCACTCGCACAAGCTTCCTAATCGCACAAGAACTAGCGAGTCGCACAAGTGTTATGTTACCATCTATTGGGCCAGGTGTGTAGTTGGGATGGGTAATCAGATCGCACAACCCAAGCAGATCGCACAAGTCTGCTTGGATCGCACGAGGCCGCATTATATGTGACTGATTGGGCCGGACAGTCATTGGGTTGGGCCTGTCCGATCGCACAAATCCAACGAATCGCACAACTTATACATTTCCACTTTGGGCCGTATGTGTTTGGGCTGTTTATCTATTTGGGCCGATTACCAGTGGGCTTACCTAATCGCACATTGTTTGATTGTTAAAGTGTTGCCATGACCTATACGTGTTTGTAACGTGTTAACTTTGTGTGAAACATACGTGCTTTACCTGAACCAAACCTGACTTGTATGGTAATCCTGTTAGGACGTGTTTGATCACCTTTAAGTCAAGTAACTTTGGTATAATCTGCCGAGCAAACCAAGGTGAGTTCATTGCATTTTCTCAAGCATGCGTCCCGGTGGTTTGGGACAACTGGTAAACATTTGGAAGGGAAACATTGGGTAAACAACTTAATCGGTTTTGGATATTGCCTGGAGGGCAATGGGGGTAATTTGTTGATAGCGCTATTAGGTGGGAAACCTCACACCGGGCCGTAAGGACGGGCGTGAACTAATTATCTGGATAGGGCTATGGTTGTTAGAGGCACACTCCTCGGATACATATGGGCACACTCCCTAGGGTATCTAACGATGGCAACATGGCAAACAGTCGTTAAGGGGTAACCACTCCCCGGATACACATGGGCACACTCCCTAGGGTATCTAACATGAGCAACATTGTAACGCAACATTGAATCGCTTTAACATACATCTGGTAACTCTACACGTTAACAAAACCTTGAACTCACCAGCGTAGTCTGACACACTTGTTTGCATGCTTGTAGGTCGTTAACTTTGGAACATGGACTTGCTATCTGGGCGTGCTGGAGTGGTCATGGATCGAAGCTACTGGATTATTTATAATTGATACATTGGTTTTAAGTTTATGTTGAAACAACTATTAAACGACTTATCATATGCTTCCGCTACATAACTTTTGAGAATTGATATTATGTTGACATCTTATTTTAGTAATTAATGTCATGACTTATTTAAATAATTATCATTGGTTCAATGTGATTGGTGGCTCGAACTCTGATGCGTAACACGCCTCGCGGGGTTTCCGCAGGTGGAATTATGGGGGTGTTACACAAAGTAAATTTCTTTCACATATATATTTCAAACATATAACCCTGCACCAATTCAGACTCTCCTTCAAAACAAACACAGATTTTGATGAACCACTTGAAAGGTTAGATTATGAAAACATTTAATTTCACATAAACACTCCCCCTCAAATATTGCTCATCATGTTTAGCACTCGGAATTTTGAAAATCAGCTATTCAACATCAGTTGTCGAAAATCTTTTTGACTTTTTCAAAAATTTATGCTAAAACACGCTGAAAATCTTTTTGAATTTTGAAATAAAGAAACCTGTATTGCAGTAAAGAAAATATTTACAGACAATATTTTTGTGAGTTCGTGTAAGAGGATCATATCAGTTTATAAGACATGTCACTAACACCGTTAAGCTTCATTTCATTTTAAGTTCTAAACAATTCACCTAGATTGTCAGTATGTTTGTCCACTTAAATTTTCACACAAAGTTCAACTGATACGAGATACGATGTTAATGTCTTAAGAACTTAAACTTATCCGTGTGTCCCACTACTTGAATATACTCCCGTATCCAGATCCCAATATTCAGTCCTACAGGTGAGTATACCACAGATGATATCTGTTCAGGGGTTAAATGCGAAACCGTGAGAGCTCAGGTCAGAACTTCCGTTCAGCAGAGAGACGACGGCTCGACTTTTGGTGGGCCCCTCTAGAGGATCTTTTTTACAACAGCAATGACTATCAATTTTATTGTTTCATCAATTTGCTGAGGGCAGCGCTTTTTCAAGCATTTGCGGAAAGCATTATCCGGGGACTAGGTCAGTACTTCCATATAGCAGAAGTCCCGGGATAATACCCCACTGAGCATAAAGACCTAGTATCTCAGAATAAGGGACCTTTCAAACAAGATTTCAGGGGTTACCTATATATCCAAGTTTGTGTTAACCCACAGAATAAGCAAGTTTGAATTTTAGGTTTATATCTCGTCACAATCTACTAAATGTGTAAAAACCTACTGGCACATCCTCAGTGAGATTGTTTATCACATTTTAACTTTCCAATTCTTTAGCATGTTGTGACAGTCCACTGATGTACTATCATTTCCTCTATTCACAACGAAACTCATTTTTCATTTTATCATGTTTTTGGCTTTTTCAAATTTTCTAATGTTTTTGGATTTTCCGAAATTTCCCTACTCCCCCTAAAATGCAAACACATTTCAAAGAAAATTTGAAAACTTCTAGACTCTTGACCCACTAGAAACATGAAAAGTAAAACAAACTATACAGAAACTCGACAACTGACATCGAATCACATCAAATCGCCATTCACTAGGCATAAACAATCTGAACTCCCCCTTTCAACAAACCATTTTCTTATTTAGATCTCAAAACACTTAAGTTTGTTTTAATCGAAATGATTATTCCGGAAAATGAGTTTGTGTTTACCACTTTTAAGTTTACCACTTATGAAGCATGGGGATATGGTTCATCATCTTGTTTATCAATCTCATATGAATAATAAATCAAGTACAACTTAATGTCCCTGATTTATCATTTGCAGTTCAGAATCACTGTACCACTTGTAAATGTAAATTCTTCAAGGTATAACCAAAAATACCACTTGTAGATCAAAAATACCACTTGTAGGTTTTACGGTGAATAAGACGTCTACAGAAACCTTTTTACCACTTGTCGAATAAGACAGAAAGATGCCGATTCCTGCTTCTCAATTACCAACCTGGAAGCTCCGGCGTAGTCCTTTCACCTGTAAACATTTAAACATTATTCAAAATCTTTCAAACAAACTTTTCAAACACTAGAATGATGCCAATTCCTGATCCACGAAATAAACTTGGGATCTCCGGCATAGTCCTTAGACTATCATGGAAAACAAACTTCCATCCAAGTCTTTTCAGACTTGATGGATTTCAACTCTTGAGCAGTAGGGTTGTATGTTGCCTTTTTCGTGGCATAAAAATCTTTAACCCCCTTTGCTCTCCCACTCAGCATTTTCCCAAAAATCTTTTTAACATTCCCGTTGAATGTTTTCTCGATATCAAAATCTTTTTTCTCAATGTAAAACTGATTTGAAATCTCAGTTTTCCAATTTTCTTCTTAACTTCCTCAAATTTTAGTGACGGAAATTCTTCATCATTCACTATAATTTTCTTCTCAACTTGTGGCTCTTCTGGCTTTGTGGAACCAGATTCATCGCCGACATTCACATCAACCTTTTTAGCAACCCACACTTGGTTGTCATTCTCTTTCCTTTTATAAAAATTCTTTTTCGAACACTCACCAACCTCATATTTTGAATTTTCAAAAATTTTAAGTCTATTGGTTGGTGGTTCAACATCAACAACTTTGTCTTTTAATTTCTGAGAAACTCCCTGTTTTGTTTTTGCATTTGTCGAACAGTTCCATGCAATATGACCAACTTCATTGCATCGATAACAGGTACGAGTCTCTCTTTGATAAAACACTGCAGTTCCATTTTTCTTCTTTTCAGCAAGAAACTCCTGGTTTGACTGTCTCCAGAATGGTTTCTTCTGTTCTTCATCTGAGCTTCCACCTGACACAAATTCTGTTTTTGTTTTAGAATTTTTATCATTTTTATGGTTTTCTGGTGGAACAAAACATAAACCTTTCTTTTTGTAGCTACGATTTTGGTTAGGTTTCTTTTGAAAACCAGAACCAGAATTGTAACCCTTTTTCTTGTTTAGACGTTGTTGAACTCTTGAAGTGTACTTTTTAGGTTTTTCAGTAAGATTTAAATCTTTTACTTCAGAAATATTGATTTCTGTCATTTTGAAAACCTTTTTGATCATGTCAAAGCGAACACTTCTTATTGGAAACTCTTTGTTGTAATATAATTTGTCAGAACCATTCAAAGTATAAACAACTTCGAATGTTTCATCATTCAAATTTGACTTTGATAACAAAAATTCTAAACTATAAGACCGTTTGACCGACGAATTTGGACTGTTGACTGACGAATTTGACCCTCCAGACTCAGATTTCGACTCGGACTCCTCATCAGTATCCAACACCTGATCGACCACCTTTTTAATTAACTCAGACTCATGATCGGTATCGGACGAGGTAAACGTGACCTCAATGTTATCTGGTAAAACGTCAGTTGTGTCGGTTTTTAACTTTATATTGACTGCTTTCTCAAGTTGCTCCTCGTTTGGTTTCCTAGGAGAATACCCATCCCAAATTGGAGGCGGACACTTGTTATAGCTAACAGTCGGTTTCTTACCACAGTCTTTCTTCTTCTTTGGCTTCTCGTCTTGAAAAGCTTCCAATCCTGCAACAGTTGGGTAAACACGATCAATGAGATAATCAAAAGTAGAATAGCTTAACAATAACCGCCTAATTCTCTCATTTTCGATCTTTTCAGTTTCCAACTCTTGCTTCCATTTGGCACTCTCTTCAATGTAGAAATTGATCGCTTTTTGTTTTTACATCAAAGTTGCATTCATCATTGTCAGTGCCTGTTCTCTTTCTGAGTTTGTAGTTTGGAGACCCGTTACTGTTTTGTTCAAGACATCGTATGATTCTTTCACATAATTGAGGTTGAACAGTAACTGCTCCTTCTTCTTCTCGTACTCAGCTATAATGTCGTCTTTTGCTGCACATTCCTTGCAAGCTTCCAAACACTTCTCACAAGGCTTGACGACTTCAACAATCTTCTCAACCTCGATTGTTTTCACAACTTCTATCACTTTTTCAGCTACAGTCACCTTTTCTTCTTCTTACTCCACTTCGGTAACCTTCTCAGCAACATTTTGAACATCACCTTCAAACTTCTCTTGTTGTTCTATAGCCTTCAGTGTATTCATGCGATCTGCAAAATAAACATGAAAACTTTTAGGAGAAAAATGAGATTCAGCAACATTTACATATTTTTCTTCTTCATCATCACTGCTTTTGTCAACCGGTGATTGATCAAACTCTACAAATTTTTCAGAATCAGCATCTGATACACCAGAATCAGACGGTGTTTTATCAAATACAACTGCTTTTTCTGAAACAACCTCATTCTGTACACTCTCATCAGAACTCTCTGAAACCTCCCCAGATCTTTCTGAAAGTTCATCAACACTTTCTGTATTTTCATCAGAACTATAAGAACTTTCATCAGAAGCAACCGATTTGACAGTTTCACCGATAGACTTCATCCAGGTGGCAAACATGTCTGGCTCCCTCATAATCTTGGCAATGAAAGCTTTAAACTCTCCCTTCTCATCCACAAACATATCCCAACTAAAACCTTCTGGTAGTTTCTCATCATCTTGATCGATTATGCGTGCTGCTTTGCCTTCAGATGATATGTAATCACTCCAGCTGAAATCTACCAAACATGCTCTCTTGGGGTCTTCAATCTTCCTACCATGAGCCGTCTGTGGTTCTTGAGATTGACCAACTTGTTGATAGATAGCTTTGCGGTAATAATCATCTTTCCCAAATGGATTCTGTGCTCCGCTAGCTTCTCTTCCCTTGCACTCCCGTTTGAAATGGCCTTTCTCCCTGCATCTAAAACAAGTAACTTTAGATTTATCAAAACCTAAAGTAGATACATGAGCATCAAGAAAGTCATTTCTCCCGGTAATTGTTTTGAACTTCTCAGCACGTCGAAGAACACTTGCAAGACACCATTTAATATCCATGAGTTCCATTTCTTCGGCGTCTATCTGATCGTAATCCTCCTTTGTAAGCATAGGATTTCTGATCCGACCAGCAACAAGCCCTTCATAGGATAACAACACAGAACCCAGAAGTGCCATGTGGTCTTTCGCAGTGTCTTCAGAGAAGCTTTGACCTTCTAGGAGATTGAGAGCTATGTTGCATTGAATCACATATCCATTTCCTGTTTTTGTACTCTGAGACTGAAAACTTGTGTTTGTCTCTTTAGGATTTACACTTGGAAATGATGAAAACCCGCTGCTACTATTGTTTGAACCCTGATCAGCTTTGTCTAATGAATCCCCAGCACTGAATGCAGTTTGTATTTTCGGACTTCTCTCAGACTCAGTGGCTGAAATGCTACCCCTGTAGTACATTTTCACATCTTGTTGACCACTCGGACTATTCATCCTGGTGATCTTTTGCTGTTCCAGATTCTGAGCCTCTAATTTTTCGATAAACTGTCCAATTGTCAGTCCGTCATAAACACCCGTGTTTTTCAATATCATCAAATACGTTCCCCACTCCTTCTGAGGTAACACATCAGCCAACTTATCCACATACTCTTCACGACTTTTATCAACACCAATCATTGTCAATGATCGCACTAAGTGACAGTATCTTTCAATCAGCTTCTTAGTATCCTCTCCTGGTAAGCTGCTAAAAAGATCAAACTCTTTCTTAAGCAATGCCTTTTTGCTTTTAATCATACTCTCACTTCCCTCGAATTTGACTTTAAGAGCATCCCATATCGACTTAGCAGTTTTGTCGTGTTCTAACAGAATGAATATATCTTCTTTAATCGCTTGTTGCAATAAACTGATCATCATTTTCTCCGCTCTGTACATTGCACGTTCTTGATTTGTGAATTCGGATATCTGTTTGATAACATTCACCTCCGTTCTCGGTAACACATACTTCTTCAAGATACATTCCCATGATCTAAGATGATTTGCTTGAACCCAGTTTTCAAATCTATCCTTCCACCCGTAGTATTCTTCGATACTCATCAATTTCGGGGGTTTCTGGGTGGTTCCCGTCTCGTTTTCTAGATTCATGGCTTGAGCAATCGCAGCTGGTGACGACGATGTTGCAAACGCGTTGTAATACTCGGTATCCATGTTTCACACCTATATCACCTGACGATCTCGAATTCACCTGACGATCTTGAATTACGCATGTATCACAAACAAACAAAAATGATCAGTTTAGAAACTTATCAAATAACAGTATAATACTGATACTCGAACCGATGAATATTCTGTGCGGACCGAATGTTGACAAACTGTGTGAATTGCTGACTCAAATCAAACTCGAACGACCAGATTCACTGTGAACGAACTGATGGACTTTCAAACGACCTTGCCTGACTTCCAACCGACCTAACGAATTCACACGACCTTGAACTAGTTTGAATTTAAACGGAAAGAACCACCTCTCTTGTGAACTAGAATTGAATTCAAAACATGTAAAAATAGAATTCGCCTTTACAATACTTCACAAATTCTAACACCAGTTTCAAAATCCAAAAAATTGTTATGCTTTGAACTTGGGCCGTAACTGGGCTTGAACTAACACAACCAAATCCTTTACCCAAGTGCCGACAATTTTTAATATTAATAGAAATCTGATTGGACCCTTTAATATCAATCACGAAAACATTCAACAATTAATGAATTACTTCTAAACCTTTTTATAATTGGACCGATATGCAATACCTGTGAACTTGATTTAATATGCAATTAATGTTTTTAAATGTGGTAGACAAAGAAGATTGGGCTAATAATAGGTAGTGGGCGACAACTAAAATTGTTCATTCACATACTAACTCTTTGATTGGGCCTCCTTTCCACTAACTAATATGATAGGACCGTTCAAATATGAATTGATCAAATAAGCGACCCTATTGTCTTATGAGCGGACCGTATTTTTGTTAGAAAAAGCGAACTAAACAATATAGGTCAAATGAGCGGACCTCTGAAATGCACTAAAAGCGAACCATGTGATTGACCAAAAGAGCGAACCAAACACTTATTTTGGAGCGAATCTCAATGAAACCAATAAGCGGATCTACTTTTGACTAATAAGCAGACCACAATTGATAATTTGGAGCGAATCTGTATGGTTTACCGTAAAAGCGGACCTACTTCAGAACACGTTTTGACCCGTTTTTACTTTGAATTTCAGCCTCAAACTTTCAGGGATTTGACTATACACTGTTACGCACAATCTGTGAAATTTTGAGCGAATTCCGACCGTAAAATCTCGGTCTGACGAAGAAAGAAGGTGTAGAAGTAAGAATATGTGATGAAATCCAGCAAATCTCAATAGAACTCCTCCTCCTGAAGCTCTGATACCACTTGTAGGATCGGATTCTGACCCGAACGAGTCAATCAGAGGAGTTTGATCAGATACAGGTGCGGAAAACAAGTACCTGACGTAGAAACAGCTAGATATCTTCTTAATTCTCTTTGTTGATTAATTTGACAGTGTTTACATTCAGTTTTCACACCGGCAGCACCTCGATATGGAATTTCGGAAGTTACAAATGAGGTCCTCTTTTGCGGTATATATAGGTGAGTAGGCCCCCTTATACGGCATGTCCGTATAAGCGGACCTGCCATAAAAGCGGACCTACTATGTCCGTAAAAGCGGACCTGACACAAAAGCGGACCTACTATGTCCGTATAAGCGGACCTGACACAAAAGCGGACCTACTATGTCCGTATAAGCGGACCTCCTCTCTAAAACACATAAACTCTCCAGTTTTCTCGTAAAACGCACCCTAATCTATACATTACAATGAAAGACTCGATCTAAGACGAAATCAACAGATGTAGTGCACCAACATTGGGTGATGATTAGTGAATGATTAGGGTTAAGAATCATATAAGTTTCAGTATTTCCTCCCTACATCCCTAAGTATCATATTTTACAATAGTACACCATCTCAAACAATTTCACAGTTTCACCACCAAGTTCATACATTTGACAAATCTTTCAACAGTAACATATAACCATGCACAATCACAATACACTTTAATGTATTAAAACGTTACAGTTTCACAGCAAACTAATTGTGCAAATAAATAACTAAACAAACAATGAACGTGCAATAAATGCGAAATTGGAATCTTGGAAACTCGAGTTGTCACATTATACCCTGGTAGGTTTAGTCTGTAGGCTACCTTGCCTATTCTTTCAGTGATTTCGAACGGTCCAACATACCATGGATTGAGCTTGCCTCATTTACCAAATCGAACCACACCCTTCCAGGGTGAGACTTTGAGTAGCACTCGATCCCCAACTTGGAATTCGAGCGGTTTTCTGCGTTTATCAGCATAACTTTTCTGGCGATCACGAGCTGCCGCCATGCGTTGTCGTATTTGTGCTATTCGTTCAGTAGCGTCAACTACCATTTCTGGACCTGTAATCTGACTATCTCCCACCTCTGCCCAACAGAGAGGTGACCGGCATTTACGCCCGTACAATGCCTCGAATGGAGCAGCTTGTATGCTGGTGTGGTAACTGTTATTGTACGAAAACTCCACTAATGGGAGGTGCTTTTCCCAGCTGTGACAACTCAAATTTCCAAGATTTCTATTTCGCATTTATTGCACGTTCTTGTATTGTTTAGTTGATTATTTGCACAATTAATTGCTATGGAATAATATACGTTTTGATGCAATGAATCGTATTGTGTGATTGTGCATGGTTGTTTGTTAATTGTGAAAGACTTGGTAAATATATGAACTTGGTGGTGAAACTATGAAATTGTTATGAGATGGTGTACATGTGTAAAATATGATACTTAGGGAGGTAGAGGGTAATTAGTGAAATCCTAGAGATACTTAACCCTAATCCCTTTTCACTAATCATTTGCACACAAAACAAAGCACGTAGTTTCATTCTCTTTGGTTCTCTCTGGAAATCAATCATCATCATCACAAGTTCTTAATCACGCTTGATTATCCTCTTTCTGTCTAGAATCAATCCAAGGTAATTATTAATGATTTGTTGTTGTTCCTGATTGCTTGATTATATCAATCCTTGATTATTAGAACACTTGTAAACCCTAGCTTTGATTTGATGGTTCTGTGCTTTAATTTGATTCTGATTATTGTAATATGATGGTGACTAGTTGTGTAATGGTTTATTACATGATATGCTACAATTGTGACTGATAATTGGATTAAAATGGTTGCCAGTGTATGTAATTAGGGTTTCACGATTGTATGAACACAAGAACGTAACTGTTATGATCTTTGATTCTGTGCAATGATTGGAATTCACGTATTGTTATTGTCAGAGTTTCGTAACCCTAATGTAAGTGTCTGAGTTTTGAGAGGATGTTCATGATCCGAGTTTTAACTTTGCATAAGGTTGTCTGAGTTTTTAAGTGATGAAGTCCGAATATTATGTATTATAAGGGTCTGATCTTTATAACAATGCAAATGACCCGACTTTTGAATGTGTGCTTGTTGTCCGAGTTTCATGACACTCCACATGGTCCGAGTTTCGTTGGGCCTTCCTTGTCCGACCTTTAGTGAGGATATGGGGGAGGTCCGAGTTTGTGAGCCCCATTCCCTAGTCCGAATTTCAAAGGGGGAATACCCCCAGTCCGAGTTTCATAGGGATGGCAGGCAGTCCGAGTTTTGGGTGAGGTGTTACCCATGTCCGACTTTGTGCAGGGGACCCTCAGGTCCGAGTTTTGAAAGGGAAGCCCCCTCTCCTTCTTGTCCGAGTTTTAAGGTGGCCATGGTCCGACTTTATGGGTGTTAGTACATCAAAAGTTTGTATGTTTTCACATGATGTTTAGTTTAATAAATGTACACGCGATTCGACTTTCAATATCGAACTGTCTGAGTTTTTTTAATTCAATATAGGATCTGAGGTATAGTGATGATACATGCTCTAAATTCAGATAATACTCGAAGAGACAGAATGAATTAGGATGCCTAGATCGGAATCCTGTATGATATTATGTGATTATATGATAATGTACGTTACTGGGTGATGTTGTATGCATGAACGATATTTATTATAGCACTCTGTACACGATAGTCACACCGAACACGATTGCTTGGATATCAAAGACTTATAAACCCTAATTGTCTACAAACTCTTACATCGTATCATGTGCAATGAATCCTAGGTCGTGTGTAACGGACTAAGACATTTAATAAACCCTAGAAGCAGTAACATACCGAGCAAACCAAGGTGAGTTCACACCCTTACTAAGGCATGGGATTCCCAAGGGCTTGGGAATGGGATTGAAGGAATGAGTTTTGGCTAGATTCGTACATACTCTGTTTCTAGACTACCATACCATAGTCCTCGGTTGTGCAGGACACATACGTAAAACCTACGTATACTTGTGCTATTCATTGTCCTCAGGTTGCGAAGGACACTCACGTAAAACCTACGTGAACTTATACTCACTACTATCCTCGGTTGTGAAGGATTATTTACGTAAAACCTACGTAAACCCCCGCGTACCCCTATCCTCGGTTGTGAAGGATTACTTACGTAAAACCTACATGAACTTATACTCACTACTATCCTCGGTTGTGAAGGATTACTTACGTAAAACCTACGTAAACCCCCGCGTACCCCTATCCTCGGTTGTGAAGGATTACTTACGTAAAACCTACGTAAACTTGTACGTGTTACTGTTCTCGGGATATGTAGAACACTTATGGTTACGAATAGTCTGGTGGTTATACAACATGGGAAGCCCCCACCAATAGAACATACTATCGGCCCAGTAGAGCCACATGTTACAAACGAACTTACTATTACGCATTTACTTTCTGTGAACTCGCTCAACTAGTTGTTGATCCTTTGTTACATGCCTTGCAGGTCGATAGATACATGGAGCTTGCACAGGGAGGAGCTGGTCGTTGTGGGCTTGGATTGTGATTGACTTGTTAAACACTTATAACATTTGATACTTTATTATGATGGGTTTTATTTATACGCTTCCGCTAAACAGTGATAACTTACTTATGTTTTGGAACACCTTTCATATGGATTTGGGTTTGGTTTAATGGCAATTACTTTTACTATATATATTGTTCTATATGATTGGTGGCTTGATCCTGGTCAGTCACGCTCCCAAGCGGTGATACTCCGCAGGTGGATTTTGGGGGTGTGACAGATTGGTATCAGAGCCATTGGTTATAGAGAACTTGGTTTTAATATGGGAAAACGTTTTATTAAAACCAGACTATAACCAGAACAGTGCTCTCAACGATCCACAACGACGCTTCGCTCCACGTGCAAGACTCAACATCCTAGGTAATAAGGTTTATGTTTATTGCCTACATGCTAGAATTGCATAGAACTTTGCTCGTAGTATGCTTAGATTTCATTGCTCACTATTTGATATTGCTTGAGAACACCTATGTGCTTACACTCTTCTGTCATCGCACTACTCGCGAACCATTCTCATTTACACTACTTCTACTATGAAGATCATGTCTGGACGTGTGAACATGACTCAAGACCAGTTGACGACACTTATCAATGAACGAGTAGCTGCGGCACTTGCAGCTGCAAACGCAGGAGGTATACTCTGCAGTCGTAACTCATCCTAGGATTCTTTAGATCCTACGTTCCTAAACAACTCTTATGTTTAACCTCACTCTGTTCTTACACATTAGGTCAACACGTTCAGCAGCCTGTATGTACTTTCAAGAACTTCATGGACTGTCGTCCAAGCTCATTCAGTGGGACCGAGGGGGCAGTGGGACTCCTCCATTGGTTTGAGAAGCTAGAGTCAGTATTTGAAATGTGTGAATGCCTGAGGCTCGCAGGGTCAAGTACACCACTGGTACTTTGGAAGGAATCGCTCTAACTTGGTGGAACGCACAAGTGCAGATCTTAGGGTTGGCAGCTGCTAACGCCACCCCTTGGAATGATTTCAAGGAACTGATAAAAAGGGAATACTGCACTCGAGAAGACATCCACAAGCTGGAGGATGAGTTTTACCATTTGAAAATGACTGGGTCAGAAATTGAAGCCTATACTAAACGGTCGAACGAGCTGGCCGTGTTGTGTCCCACTATGGTGGACCCTCCAATCAAGCGCATTGAGTTGTATCTCAAGGGGTTAGCGCCAGAGATCCAGAGCCACGTGACATCGGCTAATCTTGATAATATCCAAGCTATTCAGCGCCTTGCTCATCGTATTACGGATCAGGCAGTGGAACAGAACAAGCTGCCAAAACGCATCAGTGCTACCACTACTGTTGTCACCACTTCTGCTACTCCCAGTGACAACAAGAGAAAATGGGATGGGGATTCCAGCAAGGGATCAGCTTCAGTTCAGTCACAGGTTCAGCAGCGAAAGACTGACAGTTATCAGAGTCCCAGTCAGCACTCCTCAGGCAGCCACAGGCAGGGTGGATATCGAGGGAACCTCCCAAAGTGTAACAACTGCAACAAACACCACAGTGGCCAGTGTAACAAGGGTCGCTGTCAAAGATGCCTCAAGATGGGTCATGAGGCCAAGGATTGTAGAAGCCCTCGGCCTGCTAACCAGAATCAGCAGCAGCCACAAGCACAGCAGAATCAGCAACAGGGCAACAAGGGGTGTTTTCATTGCGGCGCAGAAGGGCACTTCAAAAGGCACTGTCCTCAGCTAAACAGGAACCAGAACAACAACAACAACAACAATCATGGATATCGCAACAACAACAACAACGGTGGGAACAACAACGGCAATGAAGCAAGGGGTCGTGCATTTGTGTTGGGGCAGGGTGATGCCAGAAATGATCCCAACGTAATAATGGGTAAGTTTCTTCTCGACGATATATATGTTACTGTTTTGTTTGATTCGGGTGCGGATACGAGTTATATGTCTTTTAAAATGAGTAAATTGTTAAAACGTACACCAACACCCCTAAACACCAAACATGTCGTAGAACTAGCAAATGGTAAAGGTGTAGAAGCCACGCATGTAGTCAAGGGTTGTAACATCGTTCTAGCGGGTCAGGCCTTCTCGATTGATCTTATTCCAATAGTTCTGGGTAGTTTCGACATCGTCATCGGCATGGATTGGTTGTCCAAGCAGCAAGCAGAGATCTTATGTAAGGAGAAGATCATTCGTATTCCTCGTTCGGGTAAAGAACCTCTTGAAGTTCAAGGCGACAAGAGTGGTGCAGTGGTTGGCATTATCTCTTTCTTGAAGGCTCAGAAATGTTTACGAAAGGGGCATACTGCCATTTTGGCACTTGTTACTGATGCATCGACGACAGAGAAAAGAATAGAGGATATTCCAGTTGTACGCGAATTTCCTCAAGTGTTTCCAGAGGATTTACCTTGTCTACCGCCTCATCGACAGGTCGAATTCCAAGTCGAGCTAGCTCCAGGAGCAGCACCTATAGCTCGCGCACCATATCGTTTAACTCCAACTAAACTGGAAGAACTTTCGAAGCAACTACAAGAGCTCTTGGATAAGGGCTTCATTCGTCCAAGCTCTTCGCTTTGGGGAGCTCAGTACTATTCGTGAAAAAGAAGGATGGCACTTTCAGGATGTGCATAGACTACCGTGAGCTGAACAAGGTCACAGTGAAGAACCGCTATCCTCTTCCACGCATTGACGACTTATTCGACCAGTTGCAAGGGTCGAGCTACTACTCCAAGATTGATCTAAGGTCTGGTTATCATCAGCTGAGAGTCCGCGAGGAGGGCGTCTCCAAGACAGCATTCAGAACTCGCTACGGTCACTACGAGTTTCTAGTCATGCCATTTGGGCTTGCGAACGCGCCTGCAGTTTTCATGGATCTTATGAACAGGGTGTGCAAACCCTATCTAGACAAGTTCGTCATTGTCTTCATCGACGACATCCTGATCTACTCCAAGAGTCAGGAGGAACACGAGCAGCACTTACGTCTTATCTTGGAACTTCTTCGAAAGGAACAACTGTACGCCAAGTTTTCAAAATGCGACTTCTGGCTTCGTGAAGTCCACTTTCTAGGCCATGTGGTGAACAGGGATGGGATTCATGTCGATCCATCCAAGGTAGATTCGATACGGAACTGGCCTGCACCACGTACACCAACGGAAATACGCCAATTCTTGGGTTTGGCGGGGTATTACAGACGATTCATTAAAGACTTCTCCAAGATCACACAGCCGCTTACAATGCTGACACAGAAGGGTGTCACCTACCGCTGGGGAGACTCCCAGGAAACCGCTTTCCAGTACCTAAAGGATAGGCTTTGCAGCGCACCTATTCTCTCATTGCCAGAGGGCACGGATGACTTCGTGGTTTATTGTGACGCATCGATACAGGGTCTTGGTTGTGTATTGATGCAGCGGGATAAGGTTATTGCTTACGCTTCTCGTCAACTCAAGGTTCACGAACGGAACTACACGACGCATGATTTAGAGCTGGGAGCTGTTGTTTTTGCACTTAAGATATGGCGACACTACCTGTACGGTACCAAGTGCACAATTTACACCGATCACAGGAGTCTCGAGCATATCTTCAAACAGAAGGAATTGAATATGTGTAAGCGAAGATGGGTTGAACTTTTAAACGATTACGAATGCGCTATTAAGTATCATCCAGGCAAAGCCAATGTTGTGGCTGACGCTCTCAGTCGAAAGGACACTCTACCTAGACGCGTACGAGCCTTGCAGCTCACTATTCAGTCCAGTCTTCCTGCACAAATACGAACTGCTCAGATGGAAGCATTAAAGCCCGAAAACGTCAAAGCTGAAGCTTTACGTGGCTCAAGGCAACGATTAGAACAAAAGGAAGACGGCGCCTACAATGTAACAGGACGTATTTGGGTTCCACTATATGGTGGTTTACGAGAACTTGTGATGGATGAAGCTCATAAGTCTCGCTACTCGGTACATCCAGGTTCGTATAAAATGTACCACGACATCAGAACTACATACTGGTGGCCTAGCATGAGAGCCCACATCGCTACTTACGTCGGAAAGTGTTTGACATGTGCAAAGGACAAAGTGGAGTATCAGAAACCAGCGGGCCTACTTCAGCAACCCAGAATACCACAATGGAAATGGGAAGAAATTTCCATGGATTTTGTTACAGGCCTACCTAGATCCCAGTGTGGGAATGATACTATCTGGGTGATCGTAGATCGACTCACAAAGTCTGCTCATTTCCTGGCTATTAAGGAAACAGATAAGTTCTCTACCTTAGCAGACGTCTACTTGAAAGAAGTTGTTTCGAGGCACGGAGTGCCAACCTCTATTATTTCGGATCGGGATGCACGATTCACTTCAGAACTATGGCAAGCAATGCACAAAGCTTTTGGCTCTCGATTAGACATGAGCACAGCTTATCACCCTCAGACGGATGGGCAGTCTGAGCGCACGATTCAAACCCTAGAAGACATGCTTCGGGCGTGTGTTATCGATTTCGGCAACGGCTGGGAAAAGCACCTCCCGTTAGTGGAGTTTTCGTACAATAACAGTTACCACACCAGCATACAAGCCGCTCCATTTGAGGCATTGTACGGGCGTAAATGCCGGTCACCTCTCTGTTGGGCAGAGGTGGGGGATAGTCAGATCACGGGTCGAGAGATTGTAGTGGACGCCACAGAAAAGATTGCACAGATACGACAACGCATGGCGGCAGCACGCGACCGTCAGAAAAGCTACGCGGATAAGCGTAGGAAGCCATTGGAATTTCAGGTTGGGGACCGGGTTTTACTAAAAGTTTCACCCTGGAAGGGTGTGGTTCGATTTGGTAAACGAGGCAAGCTCAATCCACGGTATGTCGGACCGTTCGAGATCATTGAGAAAATAGGCAAAGTGGCCTACAAGCTAAACCTACCAGCTGAACTCGGTGCAGTTCACAATGTATTTCACGTGTCGAATCTGAAGAAGTGCCTGTCAGATGAGACCCTCATAGTTCCTTTTAAGGAACTCACTATTGACGAGCGGTTGCAGTTCGTCGAGGAGCCAGTTGAAATCACGGACCGGGATGTTAAGGTCCTCAAAAACAAGAGAATCCCTCTTGTTCGAGTTCATTGGAACTCCCGTCGTGGCCCAGAGTACACCTGTGAACGCGAAGACCAGATGACAGAAAAGTACCCCCAGTTATTCGGGACCAATGCAACCACTACTGAGACTGAAGCTACTACTGCGGAATTTCGGGACGAAATTCCAAATCAACGGGGGGATGATGTAACACCCCAGGAAAACCAGTAAACGATACAACTTACCTAGCTTCCTCAGTAACCGCATGCTAAATTTCGGGACGAAATTTCTTTTAAGTTGGGGATAATGTGACAACTCGAATTTCCAAGATTTCTATTTCGCATTTATTGCATGTTCTTGTATTGTTTAGTTGATTATTTGCACAATTAATTGCTATGGAATAATATACGTTTTGATGCAATGAATCGTATTGTGTGATTGTGCATGGTTGTTTGTTAATTGTGAAAGACTTGGTAAATATATGAACTTGGTGGTGAAACTATGAAATTGTTATGAGATGGTGTACATGTGTAAAATATGATACTTAGGGAGGTAGAGGGTAATTAGTGAAATCCTAGAGATACTTAACCCTAATCCCTTTTCACTAATCATTTGCACACAAAACAAAGCACGTAGTTTCATTCTCTTTGGTTCTCTCTGGAAATCAATCATCATCATCACAAGTTCTTAATCACGCTTGATTATCCTCTTTCTGTCTAGAATCAATCCAAGGTAATTATTAATGATTTGTTGTTGTTCCTGATTGCTTGATTATATCAATCCTTGATTATTAGAACACTTGTAAACCCTAGCTTTGATTTGATGGTTCTGTGCTTTAATTTGATTCTGATTATTGTAATATGATGGTGACTAGTTGTGTAATGGTTTGTTACATGATATGCTACAATTGTGACTGATAATTGGATTAAAATGGTTGCCAGTGTATGTAATTAGGGTTTCACGATTGTATGAACACATAAAACGTAACTGTTATGATCTTTGGTTCTGTGCAATGATTAGAATTCACGTATTGTTATTGTCAGAGTTTCGTAACCCTAATGTAAGTGTCTGAGTTTTGAGAGGATGTTCATGATCCGAATTTTAACTTTGCATAAGGTTGTCTGAGTTTTTAAGTGATGAAGTCCGAATATTATGTATTATAAGGGTCCGATCTTTATAACAATGCAAATGACCCGACTTTTGAATGTGTGCTTGTTGTCCGAGTTTCATGACACTCCACATGGTCCGAGTTTCGTTGGGCCTTCCTTGTCCGACCTTTAGTGAGGATATGGGGGAGGTCCGAGTTTGTGAGCCCCATTCCCTAGTCTGAATTTCAAAGGGGGAATACCCCCAGTCCGAGTTTCATAGGGATGGCAGGCAGTCCGAGTTTTGGGTGAGGTGTTACCCCTGTCCGACTTTGTGCAGGGGACCCTCAGGTCCGAGTTTTGAAAGGGAAGCCCCCTCTCCTTCTTGTCCGCGTTTTAAGGTGGCCATGGTCCGACTTTATGGGTGTTAGTACATCAAAAGTTTGTATGTTTTCACATGATGTTTAGTTTAATAAATGTACACGCGATTCGACTTTCAATATCGAACTGTCTGAGTTTTTTTAATTCAATATAGGATCTGAGGTATAGTGATGATACATGCTCTGAATTCAGATAATACTCGAAGAGACAGAATGAATTAGGATGCCTAGATCGGAATCCTGTATGATATTATGTGATTATATGATAATGTACGTTACTGGGTGATGTTGTATGCATGAATGATATTTATTATAGCACTCTGTACACGATAGTCACACCGAACACGATTGCTTTGATATCAAAGACTTATAGACCCTAATTGTCTACAAACTCTTACATCGTATCATGTGCAATGACTAGGTCGTGTGTAACGGACTAAGACATTTAATAAACCCTAGAAGCAGTAACATACCGAGCAAACCAAGGTGAGTTCACACCCTTACTAAGGCATGGGATTCCCAAGGGCTTGGGAATGGGATTGAAGGAATGAGTTTTGGCTAGATTCGTACATACTCTGTTACTAGACTACCATACCATAGTCCTCGGTTGTGCAGGACACATACGTAAAACCTACGTATACTTGTGTTATTCATTGTCCTCAGGTTGCGAAGGACACTCACGTAAAACCTACGTGAACTTATACTCACTACTATCCTCGGTTGTGAAGGATTACTTACGTAAAACCTACGTAAACCCCCGCGTACCCCTATCCTCGGTTGTGAAGGATTACTTACGTAAAACCTACGTGAACTTATACTCACTACTATCCTCGGTTGTGAAGGATTACTTACGTAAAACCTACGTAAACCCCCGCGTACCCCTATCCTCGGTTGTGAAGTATTACTTACGTAAAACCTACGTAAACTTGTACGTGTTACTGTTCTCGGGATATGTAGAACACTTATGGTTACGAATAGTCTGGTGGTTATACAACATGGGAAGCCCCCACCAATAGAACATACTATCGGCCCAGTAGAGCCACATGTTACAAACGAGCTTACTATCACGCATTTACTTTCTGTGAACTCGCTCAACTAGTTGTTGATCCTCTGTTACATGCCTTGCAGGTCGATAGATACATGGAGCTTGCACAGGGAGGGGCTGGTCGTTGTGGGCTTGGATTGTGATTGACTTGTTAAACACTTGTGACATTTGATACTTTATTATGATGGGTTTTATTTATACGCTTCCGCTAAACAGTGATAACTTACTTATGTTTTGGAACACCTTTCATATGGATTTGGGTTTGGTTTAATGGCAATTACTTTTACTATATATGTTGTTCTATATGATTGGTGGCTTGATCCTGGTCAGTCACGCTCCCAAGCGGTGATACTCCACAGGTGGATTTTGGGGGTGTGACACCAGCTGTTGCCGAAATCGATAACACACGTCCGAAGCATGTCTTCTAGAGTTTGGATCGTGCGCTCAGACTGCCCGTCCGTCTGAGGGTGATAAGCTGTGCTCATGTCTAATCGAGAGCCAAAAGCTTTGTGCATTGTTTGCCATAGTTCTGAAGTGAATCGTGCATCCCGATCCGAAATAATAGAGGTTGGCACTCTGTGCCTCGAAACAACTTCTTTCAAGTAGATGTCTGCTAGAGTGGAGAACTTATCCGTTTCTTTAATAGCCAAGAAATGAGCAGACTTTGTGAGTCGATCTACGATCACCCAAATAGTATCATTCCCACGCTGGGATCTAGGTAGGCCAGTAACAAAATCCATGGAAATTTCTTCCCATTTCCACTGTGGTATCCTGGGTTGCTGAAGTAGGCCTGAGGGTTTTTGGTACTCCGTCTTGACTCTCGCACAAGTCAAACATTTGCCGACGTAGGTTGCTATGTGGGCCTTCATGTTAGGCCACCAGTACGTTGTTCTAATGTCATACATTTTATCCGATCCTGGATGTACCGAGTAGCGAGACTTATGAGCTTCATCCATCACAAGTTCTCGTAAACCGCCGTATAGTGGTACCCATATACGCCCTGTCACATAGTAGGCGCCGTCTTCCTTCTGTTCTAATCGTTGCCTTGAGCCGCGTAAAGCTTCAGCCTTTACGTTTTCTGGTTTCAATGCTTCCACCTGAGCATCTCGTATTTGTGCAGGAAGATCAGACTGAATAGTGAGCTGCAAAGCTCGTACACGCCTAGGTAAAGTATCCTTTCGACTGAGAGCGTCTGCCACAACATTGGCCTTGCCTGGATGATACTTGATGGCGCATTCATAATCATTAAAGTAGCTCGACCCATCATCGTTGACGCATGTTCAATTCCTTCTGCTTGAAGATATGCTCGAGACTCCTTTGATCGGTGTAAATAGTGCACTTGGTACCGTACAGGTAGTGTCGCCATATCTTAAGCGCAAAAACAACAGCTCCCAGCTCTAAATCGTGCGTCGCATAATTCCGTTCATGAACTTTGAGTTGTCGCGAAGCGTAGGCAATAACTTTATCCCGCTGCATCAATACACAACCAAGCCCTTGTATCGATGCGTCACAATAGACCACAAAATCGTCCGTGCCCTCTGGCAATGAAAGAATAGGTGCGCTGCATAGTCTATCCTTCAGATACTGAAAAGCCGTTTCTTGTGTATTACCCCAACAATAGGTAACACCTTTCTGTGTCAACATAGTAAGCGGCTGTGCGATCTTTGAAAAGTCTTTGATGAATCGCCTGTAATACCCCGCCAAACCCAAGAATTGGCGTATTTCCGTTGGTGTACGCGGCGCAGGCCAGTTCCTGATCGAATCTACCTTGGAGGGATCAACATGAATCCCATCCCTGTTCACCACATGGCCTAAGAAGTGGACTTCACGAAGCCAGAAGTCGCATTTTGAAAAGTTGGCGTACAGTTGTTCCTTTCGAAGAAGTTCCAAGATAAGACGTAAGTGCTGCTCGTGTTCCTCCTGACTCTTGGAGTAGATCAGCATGTCGTCGATGAAGACAATGCCGAACTTGTCAAGATAGGGTTTGCACACCCTGTTCATAAGATCCATGAAAACTGCAGGCGCGTTCGTAAGCCCAAATGGCATGACTAGAAACTCGTAGTGACCGTAGCGAGTTCTGAATGCTGTCTTGGAGACGTCCTCATCCCGGACTCTCAGCTGATGATACCCTGACCTTAGATCAATTTGGAATAGTAACTCGATCCTTGCAACTGGTCGAATAAGTCGTCAATACGAGGAAGAGGATAGCGGTTCTTCACTGTGACCTTGTTCAGTTCGCGGTAATCTATGCACATCCTGAAAGTGCCATCCTTCTTTTTCACGAATAGTACTGGAGCTCCCCAAGGCGAAGAGCTTGGACGAATGAAGCCCTTATCCAAGAGCTCTTGTAGTTGCTTAGACAGTTCTTCTAGTTCAGTTGGAGCTAAATGATACGGTGCACGAGCTATAGGTGCTGCTCCTGGAGCTAGCTCGACTTGAAACTCGACCTGACGATGAGGCGGTAGACCAGGTAAATCTTCAGGAAACACTTGAGGAAATTCGCGTACAATTGGAATATCCTCTATTCTTTTCTCTTTTGAAGCTGCATCAGTAACTAGTGCCAAGATAGCCGTATGACCCTTTCGTAAACATTTCTGAGCCTTCAAGAAAGAGATGATGCCAATCACAGCACCACTCTTGTCGCCTTGAACTTCGAGAGGTTCCTTACCCGAACGAGGAATACAAATGATCTTCTCCTTGCATAGGATCTCTGCCTGCTGCTTGGATAACCAATCCATGCCGATGAGGATGTCGAAACTACCCAGAACTATAGGAATAAGATCGATGGAGAAAGTCTGACCAGCGAGGATAAGATTACAACCCTGAACTATATGTGTTGCTTCTAGACTTTTACCATTAGCTAATTCTACGACATGTTTGATGTTTAGGGGAGTTGGTGCACGTTTTAACATTTGGCTAACCTTCAAAGACACATAACTTGTATCCGCACCCGAATCAAACAATACAGTAACATAAAAGTCGTCTAGGAGAAACTTACCCATGACTACGTTGAGATCATTTCTGGCATCACCCTGCCCCAACACAAATGCACGACCCCTTGCTTCATTGCCGTTGTTGTTCCCACCATTGTTGTTGTTGTTGCCATTTCCCTGATTGTTGTTATTGTTGTTGTTGTTGTTCTGGTTCCTGTTTAGCTGAGGGCAGTGCCTTTTGAAGTGACCTTCTGCACCACAATGAAAACATCCCCTGTTGCCCTGTTGCTGATTTTGCTATGCTGGTGGCTGCTGCTGATTCTGATTCGCAGGCCGAGGGCTTCTACAATCCTTGGCCTCATGACCCATCTTGAGGCATCTTTGACAGCGACCCTTGTTACACTGGCCACTGTGATGTCTGTTGCAGTTGTTGCACTTTGGAAGGTTCCCTCGATATCCACCCTGCCTGTGGCTGCCTGAAGAGTGCTGACTGGGACTCTGATAACTGTCAGTCTTTCGTTGTTGAACCTGTGACTGAACTGAAGCTGTTCCCTTGCTGGAATCCCCATCCCATTTTCTCTTGTTGTCACTGGGAGTAGCAAGTGTAGTAGAAGTGGTAACGGTAGCAGTAGCGCTGATACGTTTAGGCAGCCTGTTCTGATCCACTGCCTGATCTGTGAGGCGATTAGCGAGGCGTTGAATAGCCTAGATGTTGTCAAGATTAGCCGATGTCACATGGCTCTGAATTTCTGGCGCCAAACCCTTGAGATACAATTCAATACGCTTAACTGGAGGGTCCACCATAGTTGGACACAACACGACCAGCTCATTTGACCTTTTGGTATAAGCTTCAATTTCTGACCCAGTCATTTTCAAATGATAAAGCTCATCTTCCAGCTTATGAATGTCTTCCCGAGTGCAGTATTCCCTTTTGATCAGTTCCTTGAAATCATTCCAAGGGGTGGTGTTAGCAGCTGCCAACCCTAAGATCTGCACTTACGCGTTCCACCAAGTTAACGCGATTCCTTCCAATGTACCAGTGGCGTATTTCACCCTGCGAGCCTCAGGGCATTCACACATCTCGAACATAGACTCGAGCTTTTCGAACCAATGGAGGAGTCCAACCGCTCCTTCAGTGCCACTAAACGTGCTAGGACGACAATCCATGAAGTTCTTGAAGGTACACACAGGTTGCTGAACGTGTTGACCTAATGTGTAAGAACAGAATGAGGTTAAACATAAGAGTTGGTTAGGAACGTAGGATCTAAAGATCCTAGGATGAGTTACGACTGCAGGGTATACCTCCTGCGTTTGCAGCTGCAAGTGCCGCAGCAACTTGTTCATTGATAAGAGCCGTCAACTGGGCTTGTGTCAAGTTATTACGTCCGGCCATTGATCTTCACATCAAAGGCAACATAAGTGAGAAAGGTTCGCGAGTAGTGCGATGACAGAAGAGTGTAAGCACACAAGTGTTCTCAAGCAATAACAAGTAGTGAGCAATGTAATCTAAGCATACCACGAACAAAGTTCTATGTAATTCTAGCAAGTAGGCAATAAACATAAACCTTATTACCTAGGATGTTGAGTCTTGCACGTGGAGCGAAGCGTCGTCGTGGATCGTTGAGCACTGTACTGGTTATAGTCTGGTTTTAATAAAAACGTTTTCCCATATTAAAACCAAGTTCTCTATAACCAATGGCTCTGATACCAATCTGTCACACCCCCAAAATCCACCTGCGGAATATCACCGCTTGGGAGCGTGACTGACCAGGATCAAGCCACCAATCATATTGAACATAGTATATATAATAATCAAAGTAGTTTATAAAACCCAATTCAATACAATTGATGTCCAAACCAAACATAGTTTAAGTAGCGGAAGCATAACATGAAAACCCAAAGTATGTAATAAGTTCAAGTGTTATAAAGTTTAACAAAACATCCACGATCCATGCTCCACAACGACCTGCTCCTCCATGTGCAAGCTCCATGTATCTAACGACCTGCAAGGCATGTAACAGAGGATCAACAACTAGTTGAGCGAGTTCACAGTTTATAGTTCAGTAAGTGTAATAGTACAGTAAGCCTTGTATTCGTTCATTAAGTCGTGTATCGTATTAATTTGTATCGCGGCCCTCTAGGCATGTATGCGAAGATTAAGGAGAGTTCTCAAGTATTCTAGACTAGGTATATTTGTATCGCGGCCACCCGGCACCTGTGCGAAGTTTAGCGTATAGTTCGCAGCCTTCCTAGGCATGTGTGCGAAGATCAGTCATAATATCGCAGCCAACCCTGGCGTGTGTGCGAAGATCAGTCATATTATCGCAGCTAACCCCGGCGTGTGTGCAAAGATCAGTTCTATAAGTATCACTAGTCTAGTCGTATCTTATCAATAACCTTCTCCCCGAGGATCATATCACTAATTTCCATTATCTAGGTAAGTACAAGTAAATAATCAAATCCCATTCCCACCCTGGGAACCCCATGCCTTGGCTGTGTGAACTCACCTTGGTTTGCTCGGTATGCTATGTTATGTGTTCACAAGTAATCAGTCAAGTCCTATTGCATGCACGTGTAATAAATCAGTTCATGTTCGTAATGATATGCATGCAATCTATGTCATAATATGTACTTAAGCAATTATCACGTATTACGTAAGCAGATAAACAAAGTCGTGCAATTCATGTTTCATGTAAGTGTCATTTACAGTTTGCACTATCATGGTTATTCATAACATACTTGGCAGGGTTAACATACGTAACGGAATAATAGACTAACAGAGTTAATTATCTAATTGAGTTCACAAACAATTAGGTTATCTGCTTACCAACATAACTAAAGTTCATTTGTTTAACAAAGTTGCATACTCGGACATGGCACCCTTACAAAACTCGGACAAAATCACATCACAAAGCTCAGACTCCTTTTATATTTATAAAAGTCGGATCCTCAAGTGTGGTTTCAAAACTCGGACAAACAAAAGGGGCTTCCCTACTTAAAGTTCGGACAGGGGGGGGGGCTCACAAGGTCGGACAAGGGAGGGGGCTGCCCCTTCTAAAACTCGGACCCCCCCTCTAGGGTTTAAAAGTCGGACATGGGCCAAGGAGTTAAAACTCGGACCATGTTCACAAGACAAAAGTTCGGACCCTATGTAAGGGATCAGAAACTCAGACCTTTTGATGAGTTCACATACTTCGGACATCATACACCACACAAAACTCGGATATAAACATCAAACAAGGTCGGACCATGTGATATGCATAAAACTCGGACATAGGCATGTGCAAATCAAACTTCGGACAACATGACATTTAAATAATTCGGACTATTCAATGTCTTAACAAAGTTCGGACTATGTAACAACAATCATCGAGCAGAACATCAGTTTCATGAACATCAGTTACATTTTTGTTTTCATACGATCAGGAACCCTAATTCAGTCATACGCATTGCAGAATCCAAAAACAATCAATCGATGATTAACAACAATCATTACATGAACAATCTATCGGGCATACAACTAATCATATTCATTACTCAATAATCAGAGTCAATAAACACAGAAACATTACATGTAGAACTAGGGTTTACAAGAATTACAAGAATCAAGAATTGATAACAATCAAATAATCAATAAACAATTACCTTGGATTGTTTCTAGACAGAAAGAGGAAATCAAGAGTGATGAAGAACTTGTGATGATGATGATTGATTGCCAGAGAAAACCAGAGAAAATGAAAGTACGTGCTTGAATTTCTTGGGTGATGATTAGTGAATGATTAGGGTTAAGAATCATATAGGTTTCACTATTTCCTCCATACATCCCTAAGTATCATATTTTACAATAGTACACCATCTCAAACAATTTCACAGTTTCACCACCAAGTTCATACATTTGACAAATCTTTCAACAGTAACATATAACCATGCACAATCACAATACACTTTAATGTATTAAAACGTTACAGTTTCACAGCAAACTAATTGTGCAAATAAATAACTAAACAAACAATGAACGTGCAATAAATGCGAAATTGGAATCTTGGAAACTCGAGTTGTCACATACCAAGTGCACCATCTACACCGATCACAGGAGTCTCGAGCATATCTTCAAGCAGAAGGAATTGAACATGCGTTAACGACGATGGGTCGAACTACTGAATGATTACGAATGCGCCATCAAGTACCATCCAGGCAAAGCCAATGTTGTGGCTGACGCTCTCAGTCGAAAGGATACGGCACCTAGACGCGTACGAGCACTACAACTTACTATCCAGTCTAGTCTTCCTGCACAGATACGAGATACTCAGGTAGAAGCATTGAAACCAGAAAACGTCAGGGCTGAAGCCCTACGCGGCTCAAGACAATGGTTAGAACAAAAGGAAGACGACGCCTATTATGTAATGGGGCGTATCTGGGTCCCACTTTATGGCAACTTACGCGAGCTTGTAATGGACGAAGCACATAAGTCTCGCTACTCGGTACATCCAGGTTCGGATAAAATGTACCACGATCTCAGAACTACGTATTGGTGGCCTAGCATGAAGGCTCACATAGCAACTTACGTCGGCAAGTGCCTGACTTGTGCGAGAGTCAAAACGGAATATCAGAAACCATCAGGCCTACTGCAGCAACCAAAGATACCACAATGGAAATGGGAGGAAATTTCCATGGATTTCGTTACTGGCCTACCCAGATCTCAGCGTGGGAACGATACTATTTGGATGATCGTGGATCGACTCACAAAGTATGCACACTTCTTGGCTATCAAGGAAACAAACAAGTTCTCTACCTTAGCAGACATCTACTTGAAAGAAGTTGTTTCGAGACACGGGGTGCCAACCTCCATTATTTCGGATCGTGATGCACGATTCACTTCAGAACTGTGGCAAGCAATGCACAAAGCTTTTGGCTCACGATTAGACATGAGCACAGCTTATCACCCTCAGACGGATGGGCAGTCTAAGCGTACTATCCAGACCCTAGAAGACATGCTTCGGGCATGTGTTATCGATTTCGGCAACAGCTGGGAAAAGCATCTCCCGTTAGTGGAGTTCTCGTACAACAACAGTTACCACACCAGCATTCAAGCCGCTCCATTTGAGGCATTGTACGGGCGTAAATGCCGATCACCTCTTTGTTAGGCAGAGGTGGGTGATAGTCAGATCACGGGTCCAGAAATGGTAATAGACGCAACGGAAAGAATTGCTCAGATACGGCAACGCATGGCGGCAGCTCGTGACCGTCAGAAAAGCTACGCTGATAAGCGCAGGAAACCACTCGAGTTCCAGGTTGGGGATCGAGTGCTACTCAAAGTTTCGCCCTGGAAGGGTGTAGTTCGTTTTGGCAAATGGGGCAAGCTCAATCCGCGGTATGTCAGACCATTTGAAATCATAGAAAGAATAGGCAAAGTGGCCTACAGACTGAACCTACCAGCAGAACTCGGTGCAGTTCACAACGTTTTCCACGTGTCGAATCTGAAGAAGTGTCTGTCAGATGAGACCCTCATAGTTCCTTTGAAGGAGCTCACTATCGACGAACAGTTACATTTCGTCGAGGAACCTGTTGAAATCACGGACCAGGATGTTAAGGTCCTCAAGAACACCAGAATACCTCTTGTTTGAGTTCGTTGGAACTCCCGTCGTGGCCCAGAGTTTACCTGGGAACGAGAAGACCAAATGGAACTCAAATATCCCCAGTTGTTCAGGAACAATGCAACTACTACTGAGGCTGAAGCTACTACAAAATTTCGGGATGAAATTCCAAATCAACGGGGGGATGATGTGACACCCCAGGAAAACCAGTAAACGATACACTTAACTAGCTTCCTCAGTAACCGCATGCTAAATTTCGGGACGAAATTTCTTTCAAGTTGTGGATAATGTGACAACTCGAGTTTCCAAGATTTCTTATTCGCATTTATTGCACGTTGACTGTTTAATTGCTTGATTGTTTGACCTGTAACTGTACGCTGAATTATAAGATGAGACGTTTATTTGATATGTTATGTGCTTAACATAAGTTAAGTGTTTGATTTGTTGGATTCCTTGGGCATGAACTTGTATACTTGCATGACTGTTGAGTTAGATCGATGAAACAAAGTGTTTTGCCGTAACACTTATTGATGAAACACGGTTCGACGAAACAAAGTTGTTTCGTCACACATACCTCCGACGAAACAGTGTGTTTCGCCGACCCAGAATTTCGCCGAAGCCCATTACGGCCCAGTACATTAGTTTGCGTATAAGTTACATGGAATGGCTTCACGTGACACTTTTTTCAGAATCGAAACCCTAGAGCCCTTCTGTGTGACGACAACTTAAAACTCTCGAAGCCTTCCTTAGCTTTCAATCCATCGTTCCTTTCATCACGGTTAGTGCGTGTTTGTTAAATCGGTTTCTTTGATGCTTTGATTACTCGATATATGTTTGTGTATATGCTTGTCTGATTTCTGGAATGGATGTGAATATGTGAGTATGATCTTGATTTCGTATGCATGATCTAGCCGACTTAGGGTTCTAATAAACAGTTGTGTATTAACACTATACGAAACCAGGATTTATACGATCGAATGCTTGACCATGAATGTTGCTAGTGTGATCTGAATGCTCGATAACATGCTAATAGGGTTCGATGATGTGATGTATTATGTTAACCGGCTTATTGTACGCATAAACTAGGGATCATGATGGACGTTAGTATTATGATGATTATGTTATGATGTTTAGATGATGATTCTGTGCTGAATGATTTTTTGTATGATTGCTGTATGATGAACTGATGATTAGGGTTCCTGTAAAATGCGTAACTGTTGACGACGTAACTGACATTTGTGGATGAAACGCATATCATGACGAAACTGGTATGACGAAACAAAAGGGTGTTTCGTCGAGGCCAGTCATGACGAAACGAATGGGTGTTTCGCCAAAAGGGAACATGGCAAAACCAAGTGTTTCGTTGAAGGGGATTCACGGCGAAACAAACAGGGGTGTTTCGCCGGATGAGTAAACTGTACAGTAACATGGTTAAATCCTGTTAGAAGTTAACTGGATTAATTAACTGCCGTTAAGCGATACGCATGACTTGTATGATTTTGAATACGTGGTTTGTACTACTTGGTGATCATTGTTTCATACCTATACGTAAACATCGTGAATATGAACTAATTACGTGCACGTGCGTACCTTAGGACTTGACTGATTATTTGCGAGCTCATACCTTAGCATACCGAGCAAACCAAGGTGAGTTCACACTCTTACCAAGGCATGGGATTCCCGAGGTTGGGAATGGGATTGGATGATTACTTGCACTTACATTGTTGTTGGGAATTACGGATCACTGACCTCGTTAGGGGAAGGTCACTTATAGATACTACTAGACTAGTGATACAAATACTACTCTTCGCACACATGCTTGGAATGGCCGCGGTATGAATACGAATCTTCGCACACATGCCTAGAATGGCCGCGATACTAATACTAAACTTTGCACATATGCCTGGAGGGCCGCGATACAAATATAACTAGTCTAGAATACATGGGAAACTCCCACTAATCTTCGCAAACATGCCTGGAGGGCCGCGATACAAGTATATACGATACATGGTTTACTAAACAAACATACGATTTACGAAACGAATACTATAACTAAACAACCAATTGTGAACTCGCTCAACTAGTTGTTGACTCTCTGTTACATGCCTTGCAGGTCGTTAGGTACACATGGAGCTTGCACAGGGAGACGCGGTCGTTGTGGACATGGATCATGGATGCGTTGTTAAACATTTATGATATTTCAAACTTTATACTTATGTTGGGTTTACTTTTATGCTTCCGCTAAACATTGAAAATACTTATGTTTTGAACACCTTTCATATTGGTTTGGTTGGATTACATTTACTATTTACATTGTTCAATATGATTGGTGGCTTGATCCTGGTCATGTCACGCCTCCATGCGGTGATACTCCGCGTGTGGATTTTGAGGGTGTGACAAGTTATGTGTGTAAATCTTGTAGATCTTGCGTAGTTGTGATTGTTTGATGTTGTATGTTAATAGAAACAAGATGGATCATCATCTAGACATACTAGTTCATGTTTAAGAGCATGAACTAGTAGGATGTAAAATGTGACAACTCGTATTTCCGAACTTATACATGTGCTTAATGTAACGTATGTGAACTTGGTGTAATTATTTGATATGCTAATTTAATGAATGTTATGTTTGATATGTGCTATGTGTAATATATGTATGTATGCAAACGAGCCCAAACGCACAACACTCACCCGATCGCACAAGCCCATTTGGGCTACACTCTTGTATTCGGATCAATGGGCAGCCCAAGTTTGGGTTCGGCCCATCCTCATTAGTTCGATTAACACTTAGGGTGTTAGTAACCATCTCACACTTTACCAAAACACTTTACACACAAACCCTAGCTCTCTCCTTTCTCTCTAGAACTCGACGGCACACACACCCTCTCTATCGAAGATCTTTTCTTGTTTGGATCAATCATTTATTCCATCCTCCTCTCAATCGGTTAGTGTTCAATGATGTTATGATTCCATGATTGATATAATGATTAAGGTGTTGTGTATTATGATGAACAATGATGTTTATGTGATTATGCTTATGTGGATCGGATGTTACAATATTAATCTAAGAACCGAATAGATGTTAATTGATCATCATGTCCTGTTTTCGGATTGTTGTTAATGATTTGGAGAATGTTATATAACTGCTTATGATTGCAAATCACTAGGGGATGCTCATGTAGATCGAATCACTTGTGTAGGGTGCTTAAACCAAATTAGAGTTGATGTTTATGTGATGATAATCTTGATTCAGATGCATGTAATCGGTTGTATATTCAGGAGATCGGACCAAACAATAGGATTTGATAAGTTATTGTTCGTGTTTTGACTATGTAAATCATTAGGGTTCATATGAATGGAATGATTAAAAACCTTGTTTAATCGATTGTATGTTAATCGGATAGTTGGAAATCTGTTAATTGATGTTTGTAAATACGGAAGTTATTTAGTTGGTCAAACGAATTGATTGAGATTGTAACTGATGTGCATGATTTTTGGAATGTTATAACTAATCGCACAAGAAGTCCATTCGCACAAGTTGGTCAGTCGCACAAGGGGTCCTCAGTCGCACAAGACTGTTGGATCGCACAAGTTGTTTAACGGTTGGGCCAGGTAGACAAGTTGGGCTGGACCACAACCCAAAATGGATCGCACAAGTCAACCGGATCGTGCAAGCCGTCCGGATCGCACAAGGCCTATATTTATTTATTGGGCCGTATTCTGTTGGGATTGATCATTGGGCCGGGTTATTCTATTGGGCTTCTAAGGGTGAATCGCACAAGGCAGTTAGACTTGTGCGAGCCCAATCCTTTAAATCACACAAGTTAAATGCGTTATGACTGTTAAACGTGATGATGTGTATTTACCATTGATCAATGTGTGTTCTTAATCTGCTAGCTTATGTGATACTTATGTGCACAACTCGAAACCAAAACCTGACTTGTATGGTTACCCTGTTAGGACGTGGTTGACCACTCTTAGTTCAAGTAACCTTTCGTGTAATCTGCCGAGCAAACCAAGGTGAGTTCACACTCTTACCAAGACATGGGATTCCCGGGGTTGGGAATGGGATTAAAGGAATGGGATTGAACAAATACTTGTACTTACACCGTTACTAGACTATCTACCATCGTCCTCGGATGCGAAGGATACATACGTAAAACCTACGTATAGTTGTAGTCATCACTGTCCTAAGGATGCGAAGGGCACTTACGTAAAACCTATGTAAACTTGTATTTACTACTGCCTCGGGCTGTGACAGGCACTTACGTAAAAACCTACGTAAACCCCCGCGTACCACTGTCCTCGGGTTGAGAAGGACGCTTACGTAAAACCTACGTAAACCTTGTACGTACTACTGTTCTCGGGTTAAGAAGAACACTTATGGTTACTAATAGTCTAGTGTATATACAAATTTGGGAAGCCCCCACTAATAGAACATACTATCGGCCTAGTAGAGCCACATGTTACGAAAAGAACTTACTATTACTAACTTACTTATTGTGAACTCGCTTAACTAGTTGTTGACTCTCTGTTACATGCCTTGCAGGACCATAGGTACTTGGAGCTTGCATCGGAGGCGCGATCGTTGTGGGCACATGTACTGTTGAGTTCCATGTTAAACATTTACATTATGAGAACTTGATACTTAAATTGGATTTTTACATTAATGCTTCCGCTACACAATTGATTATGTTTGGTTTTGAAAACACCTTTCGTATTAATGAATGATATTTACTATTTACTCTTATGTTCAATATGATTGGTGGCTTGATCCTGGTCATGTCACGCCTCCAAGCGGTGGTACTCCGCGGGTGGATTTTTGGGGGTGTGACAGATTGGTATCAGAGCCATTGGTTATAGAGAACTTGGTTTTAATAAGGGGAAAACGTTTTTATTAAAACCGGACTATAACCAGAACAGTGCTCAACGATCCACAACGACGCCTCGCTCCACGTGCAAGACTCAACATTCTAGGTAATATGGTATACGTTTTATTGCCTACTTGCTAGATTACATAGAACTTTGTTCAGGGTATGCTTAGATACACATAACCACTATTGCTTGAGAACACTTGTGTGCTTACTCTTTTCTGTCATCGCATTTTTCGTGAACCACTCTCTCACTTATGTTACCTTTGCTATGAAGATCATGTCTGGACGTATTAACATGACTCAAGCCCAGTTGACGGCTCTCATTAACGAACAAGTTGCTGCGGCACTTGCAGCCACACAGGCAGGAGGTATATCCTGCAGTCGTAACTCACACTAGGATCTCTAGATCCTACATTCCCAAAACCAACACTTGTGTTTAACCTTGTCCTATTCTTGTACACAATAGGTCAACACGCTCAGCCACCTGTTTGCACTTTCAAGAATTTCATGGACTGTCATCCAAGCACGTTTAGTGGCACTGAAGGAGCAGTGGGACTCCTCCATTGGTTTAAGAAGCTCGAGTCGGTGTTTGAAATGTGTGAATGCCCTGAGGCTCGTAGGGTGAAATACGCCACTGGTACTCTAGAAGGAATTGCGCTGACTTGGTGGAATGCGCAAGTTCAGATTTTAGGGCTGGCAGCTGCTAACGCCACCCCTTGGAATGATTTTAAGGAACTCATCAAACGGGAATACTGCACACGTGATGACATCCACAAGTTGGAAGTGGAGCTTTATCATCTGAAAATGTCAGGGTCGGAAATTGAAGCGTATACGAAACGGTCAAACGAGCTGGCCATCTTGTGTCCAACAATGGTGGACCCTCCAATCATGCGCACTGAGTTGTACCTCAAGGGTCTAGCATCAGAAATTCCGAGTCATGTGACATCGGCTAACCTAGACAATATCAAGGACATTCAACGTCTTGCTCATCGCCTCACGGATCAGGCAGTGGAACAGAACAGGCTGCCTAAACGTATCAGCGCTACTACTACCGCTACCACTTCTGCTACTCCTGCTACTCCCAGGGACAACAAGCGGAAATGGGAGGGGGATTCCAGCAAGGGTTCAGCTTCAGTTCAGTCACAGGTTCAGCAGCGAAAGACTGACAACTACCAGAGTCCCAGTCAGCAGTCTTCTGGTAGTCACGGGCAGAGAAGATATCAAGGAAATCACCCAAGGTGCAACATTTGCAACAGACATCACAGTGGCCAATGTAACAAGGGACGCTGTCAGAGGTGTCTCAAGATGGGTCATGAGGCCGAGGATTGTAGGAGCCCACGACCTGTAACTCAGAACCAGCAGCAGCAGACACCGCAGAATCAGCAGCAGGGCAACAAGGGATGTTTTCATTGTGGCGCTGAAGGTCACTTCAAGAGACACTGCCCCCAGTTAAACCGAAACCAGAACAACAACAACAATAATAGCCAAGGCAACGAAAACAACAATGGGGGAAATAACAACGATGGAAACAACGGCGCTAGGGGTCGTGCATTTGTGCTGGGGCAGGGTGATGTCAAGAATGATCCCAACGTAGTTATGGGTAAGTTTCTTCTCGACGACTTTTATGTTACTGTTTGTTTGATTCGAGTGCGGATACAAGTTATATGTCTCTAAAAGTTAGCCAAGTGTTAAAACGTGCACCAACTCCCTTAAACACCAAACATGTCGTAGAGTTAGCTAACGGTAAAAGTCTAGAGGCCACACACATAGTTCACGGTTGTAATGTTATCCTCGCTGGTCAGACTTTCTCTGTCGATCTGATCCCTATAGTTCTGGTAGTTTCGACATCGTCATTGGTATGGACTGGTTATCCCAACATCACGCAGAGATCTTGTGCAAAGAGAAGATTGTTCGTATCCCTCGTTCCGGTCGGGAACCTCTCGAAGTTCAAAGCGACAAGAGTGGTGTCGTGGTTGGCATAATCTCCTTCCTGAAGGCCCAAAAGTGTTTACGAAAGGGTCACACTGCCATTTTGGCACTTGTTACTGATGCATCAACGAAAGAGAAGAGATTAGAGGATATCCCAGTTGTACGCGACTTTCCTCAGGTGTTTCCTGAAGACTTACCTGGTCTACCGCCTCATCGACAGGTCGAATTCCAGATCGAGCTAGCTCCAGGAGCAGCACCTATAGCTCGAGCACCGTATCGCTTAGCTCCCTCAGAACTGGAGGAACTATCCAAACAATTGCAAGAACTTTTGGAAAAGGGTTTCATTCGTCCTAGCTCTTCGCCTTGGGGAGCTCCAGTATTATTTGTGAAAAAGAAGGACGGTACCTTCAGGATGTGCATTGAAGAATCGCTATCCTCTTCCACGTATTGATGATTTATTCGACTAGTTGCAAGGGTCGAGCTACTACTCCAAGATAGACCTGAGGTCATGTTACCATCAGCTGAGAGTCCGGGATGAGGACGTCTCCAAAACAGCATTCAGAACCCGTTACGGCCACTACGAGTTTCTTGTCATGCCATTCGGGTTCACAAACGCACCGGCAGTCTTCATGGATCTTATGAACAGAGTGTGCAAGCCTTATTTAGACAAGTTTGTGATTGTCTTCATCGACGACATCCTGATCTATTCCAAGAGTCAGGAGGAACACGAGCAGCATTTACGAATTATCTTGGAACTCCTTCGATCAGAACAGCTGTACGCCAAGTTTTCAAAATGCGACTTCTGGCTTCGTGAAGTCCACTTTCTAGGCCACGTGGTAAACAAGGATGGGATCCATGTTGATCCATCCAAGGTAGATTCAATCAGGAACTGGCCTGCACCGCGTACACCAACGGAAATACGCCAATTCTTGGGTTTGGCGGGTTATTACAGACGGTTCGTCAAAGACTTCTCAAAGATCGCACAGCCGCTTACATTACTGACACAGAAAGGTGTTACCTATTGTTGGGGTAATACACAAGAAACGGCTTTTGAACACCTAAATGATAGGCTATGCAGCGCACCTATTCTCTCATTGCCAGAGGGCACAGACGATTTTGTGGTCTACTGCGACGCGTCGATTCAGGGTCTTGGTTGTGTATTGATGCAAAGGGATAAAGTCATTGCCTACACTTCGCGACAACTTAAGGTTCATGAGCGGAACTACACTACGCACGATTTAGAGCTGGGAGCTGTTGTTTTTGCACTTAAGATATGGCGACACTACCTGTACGGTACCAAGTGCACTATCTACACCGATCACAGGAGTCTCGAGCATATCTTCAAGCAGAAGGAATTGAACATGCGTCAACGTCGATGGGTTGAACTACTGAATGATTACGAATGTGCCATCAAGTACCATCCAGGCAAAGCCAATGTTGTGGCTGATGCCCTCAGTCGAAAAGATACTATTCCTAGACGCGTGCGAGCATTGCAGCTCACTATCCAATCCAGTCTTCCTGCACAGATACGAGCTGCTCAGATAGAAGCATTGAAACCAGAAAACATCAAGGCTGAAGCCTTACGCGGCTCAAGGCAACGATTAGAACGGAAGGAAGACGGCGCCTATTATGTAACGGGGCGTATTTGGGTCCCACAATATGGAAACTTACGCGAGCTGGTAATGGACGAAGCTCATAGGTCTCGATACTCGGTACATCCAGGTTCGGATAAGATGTACCCCGATCTCAGGATTACATATTGCTGGCCTAGCATGAAGGCCCACATTGCAATTTACGTTAGCAAGTGTCTGACTTGTGCGAGAGTCAAGGCGGAATATCAGAAACCATCAGGCCTACTTCAGCAACCCAAGATACCACAGTGGAAATGGGAGGAAATTATGGATTTTGTTACTGGCATACCTAGATCCCAGCATGGGAATGATACAATTTGGGTGATCGTGGATCGACTCACAAAGTCTGCACACTTCTTGGCTATTAAGGAAACGGATAAGTTCTCCACTCTCGCTGACGTATATCTTAAGGAAGTTGTTTCAAGGCACGGAGTGCCAACTTCTATTATCTCTGATCGTGATACACGATTCACTTCAGAACTATGGCAAGCAATGCACAAAGCTTTTGGCTCACGGCTAGACATGAGCACAACATATCACCCTCAGACGGATGGGCAGTCTGAGCACACGATTCAAACCCTAGAAGACATGCTTCGGGCATGTGTTATCGATTTTGGCTGTAGCTGGGAAAAGCACCTCCCTTTGGTGGAGTTTTCGTATAATAACAGTTACCACACCAGCATTCAAGCCGCTCCATTCGAGGCATTGTACGGACGTAAATGCCGGTCACCTCTCTGTTGGGCAGAGGTGGGGGATAGTCAAATCACAGGTCCAGAAATGGTAGTTGATGCTACTGAACGAATTGCACAGATACGGCAACGCATGGCGGCGGTTCGCGACCGTCAGAAAAGCTACGCTGATAAGCGCAGGAAACCACTCGAGTTCCAAGTTGGGGATCGAGTGCTACTTAAAGTCTCACCCTGGAAAGAGGTAGTTCGTTTTGGCAAACGAGGCAAACTCAATCCGCGGTATGTCGGACCGTTCAAAATCATAGAAAGAATAGGCAAAGTAGCCTACAGACTGAACCTACCAGCAGAACTTGGTGCAGTTCACAACGTTTTCCACGTGTTGAATCTGAAGAAGTGTCTGTCAGATGAGACCCTCATAGTTCCTTTGAAGGAGCTCACTATCGACGAGCAGTTGCGATTCGTCGAGGTACCTGTTGAAATCACGGACCGGGATCTTAAGGTCCTCAAGCACACCAGAATACCTCTCGTTCGAGTTCGTTGGAACTCCCGTCGTGGCCCAGAGTTCACCTGGGAACGCGAAGACCAAATGAAAGAAAAGTATCCCCAATTGTTCGCAAACAGTACAACCACTACTGAGGCTGAAGCTACCACGGAATTTCGGGACGAAATTCCAGATCAACGGGGGGAGGATGTGACACCCCAGGAAAACCATACAACTTAACTAGTTTCCTCAGTGAGTAGGTACCAAATTTCGGGACGAAATTTCTTTTAAGTTGGGGATAATGTGACAACTCGTATTTCGAACTTATACATGTGCTTAATGTAATGTATGTGAACTTGGTGTAATTATTTGATATGCTAATTTAATGAATGTTATGTTTGATATGTGCTATGTGTAATATATGTATGTATGCAAACGAGCCCAAACGCACAACACTCACCCGATCGCACAAGCCCATTTGGGCTACACTCTTGTATTCGGATCAATGGGCAGCCCAAGTTTGGGTTCGGCCCATCCTCATTAGTTCGATTAACACTTAGGGTGTTAGTAACCATCTCACACTTTACCAAAACACTTTACACACAAACCCTAGCTCTCTCCTTTCTCTCTAGAACTCGACGGCACACACACCCTCTCTATCGAAGATCTTTTCTTGTTTGGATCAATCATTTCTTCCATCCTCCTCTCAATCGGTTAGTGTTCAATGATGTTATGATTCCATGATTGATATAATGATTAAGGTGTTGTGTATTATGATGAACAATGATGTTTATGTGATTATGCTTATGTGGATCGGATGTTACAATATTAATCTAAGAACCGAATAGATGTTAATTGATCATCATGTCCTGTTTTCGGATTGTTGTTAATGATTTGGAGAATGTTATATGACTGCTTATGATTGCAAATCACTAGGGGATGCTCATGTAGATCGAATCACTTGTGTAGGGTGCTTAAACCGAATTAGAGTTGATGTTTATGTGATGATAATCTTGATTCAGATGCATGTAATCGGTTGTATATTCAGGAGATCGGACCAAACAATAGGATTTGATAAGTTATTGTTCGTGTTTTGACTATGTAAATCATTAGGGTTCATATGAATGGAATGATTAAAAACCTTGTTTAATCGATTGTATGTTAATCGGATAGTTGGAAATCTGTTAATTGATGATTGTAAATACGGAAGTTATTTAGTTGGTCAAACGAATTGATTGAGATTGTAACTGATGTGCATGATTTTTGGAATGTTATAACTAATCGCACAAGAAGTCCATTCGCACAAGTTGGTCAGTCGCACAAGGGGTCCTCAGTCGCACAAGACTGTTGGATCGCACAAGTTGTTTAACGGTTAGGCCAGGTAGACAAGTTGGGCTGGACCACAACCCAAAATGGATCGCACAAGTCGACCGGATCGTGCAAGCCGTCCGGATCGCACAAGGCCTATATTTATTTATTGGGCCGTATTCTGTTGGGATTGATCATTGGGCCGGGTTATTCTATTGGGCTTCTAAGGGTGAATCGCACAAGGCAGTTAGACTTGTGCGAGCCCAATCCTTTAAATCACACAAGTTAAATGCGTTATGACTGTTAAACGTGATGATGTGTATTTGCCATTGATCAATGTGTGTTCTTAATCTGCTAGCTTATGTGATACTTATGTGCACAACTCGAAACAAAAACCTGACTTGTATGGTAACCCTGTTAGGACGTGGTTGACCACTCTTAGTTCAAGTAACCTTTCGTGTAATCTGCCGAGCAAACCAAGGTGAGTTCACACTCTTACCAAGACATGGGATTCCCGGGGTTGGGAATGGGATTAATGGAATGGGATTGAACAAATACTTGTACTTACACCGTTACTAGACTATCTACAATCGTCCTCGGATGCGAAGGATACATACGTAAAACCTACGTATACTTGTAGTCATCACTGTCCTAAGGATGCGAAGGGCACTTACGTAAAACCTATGTAAACTTGTATTTACTACTGCCTCGGGCTGTGACAGGCACTTACGTAAAAACCTACGTAAACCCCCGCGTACCACTGTCCTCGGGTTGAGAAGGACGCTTACGTAAAACCTACGTAAACCTTGTACGTACTACTGTTCTCGGGTTAAGAAGAACACTTATGGTTACTAATAGTCTAGTGTATATACAAATACGGGAAGTCCCTACTAATAGAACATACTATCGGCCTAGTAGAGCCACATGTTACGAAAAGAACTTACTATTACGAACTTACTGTGAACTCGCTCAACTAGTTGTTGACTCTCTGTTACATGCCTTGCAGGACCATAGGTACTTGGAGCTTGCACGGGAGGCGCGATCGTTGTGGGCACATGGACTGCTGAGTTCCATGTTAAACATTTACATTATGAGAACTTGATACTTAAATTAGATTTTTACATTAATGCTTCCGCTACACAATTGATTATGTTTGGTTTTGAAAACACCTTTCGTATTGATGAATGACATTTACTATTTTCTCTTATGTTCAATATGATTGGTGGCTTGATCCTGGTCATGTCATGCCTCCAAGCGGTGGTACTCCGCGGGTGGATTTTTGGGGGTGTGACATAAAAGTTAGAAAGTTAAAAGATGATGTGTGCATCCATCCATAAGTCTTGAACTTGAATAAACATAATTTTCTTGTAAAATGAAGTTGTAAACTTGTAGATATAAAGATCTACAAGTGGTTTTTCGGAAGAACCAAGTGAAAAATACTAGTTTTGTCATAACCTGGATCTTGTATGAAAGAAGCACATTTATAGTAACTAAACAAGTGTGTAAACACTTGTGTAACAAGGAAATTTCATAAAGAAATATTTTTGTGAATCTTGACAAGAAGTTGTGAAACTCCAAGTTCTTTAAAAATAAAGTTTTCAAGAAACTAAACTTATTTTTAAAGATAACAAAACCTACTAAATGTGTTAGTGACTTACTACATATTTTTACAAAACTTTCAAGTTCATGAGCTTATGATTTAGTCTTATTTTGTCAAGATTAGTGAATAAATATTATGTATATATTGTTGATTGATGATTGTTGATTGGTTTTTGAAAAGAAAATGATATGCTAAAAGCATGGACACCTCCATTTACACAGGAAACTCTGGCGAAATTTTTCTAGAAATACGACACTTAGAAATATTTTTCTAACAAATGTTTACAAATATAATTTTAAACATTATTTTTCTAAATAAACTTCGCAATGATTTTTATTACAAAACACCAAGTGTCGGAGGTTGATTTTCGTAAATAAAATTGGGTAAATATAATTAGAATATATACCTTATCTAGGACACTTATGTGGATATTTGTTTATTTGTGGGATAGTTATATTATATTGAATAAAATAATATAACTTGATAATATGTCTTGACATTTAAATAGTGTGGTTTGTGGTAGAAAGTAATGAGTAAATAAACAATATGTAGGATACGTGTTATGCATGAGAAACTGATTGTTATGTGTACCTCATTAGGACGTGCTTGATTTTCTGATTTACTTGAGTAATTAATCTAGCCGAGCAAACCAAGGTGAGTTCACACACTTTCTAAGGCATGGGATTCCCGGTGGTTTGGGAATGGGTTAAAGAATTTAAAACTGAATCTACATATCCTCCTTGGGTAGGATATGTAAGGCCATCCTCCATGGGTAGGATGCCAATATTAATCCTGCGTATTCTCCTTGGGTAGAACTACGTACGTTCGTCCTCCTTGGGTAGGACAACAACCTTAAAACCTACTAGACAAAACTCTATCATAAGTCCCTCATTTTTATATCGACTTAATCGCCGAGGCCAATGGCGAGCGGGTCATTAGTTAATAGCGCTATTAGGTTTAACAAACCTCACACCGTGCCAGTCGGACGGGCGTGTACTAATGGACTATGGCAAACCGTCAGTGATGATAGACACTGACGTAGGGCACAACTTATTTGCATTAGTAGTCGATATGGTACGGTCTAGTGGTTCACATGGGGAAGCCCCCACTAATCATGGACATGGTTTGGGTAATAAAGAATGAACTAGTTAAATTTTCTTTCAACTACGGGGTAACCCCCATGGCAATTACGCCAACGAAAGACAAACCACGTTTTCAGAAACAACTTAAAACAAATCAACCAATCGTGAACTCACTCAACTTTGTTGTTGACTCGTTGTTACACGCCTTACAGGTCGCTAAAAGCTTGGAGCTTGCACAAGGAAGGAGTCGTTGTGGTATACAGACTGTTATGTACCTTGCTTAATATTTAAATCCTTATGAACTTATTAAACTTGCGTTTTGAACTTTAACTTATAAACTATGGACTTATGTTTTTGGATTGACGTTTATGCTTCCGCTATTTAAACTAAACTTAGTTAACTAGCTTTGGTCATCAATTGTATTGTGGTTGATTTCATTTACTAAATTACATTGTTCAATATGATTGGTGGCTCGATCCTGGTTACGTCACGCCTCCAAGCGGTGGTACTCCGCATGATGGATTTTGGGGGTGTGACAGATTGGTATCAGAGCTATTGGTTATAGTGAACTTGGTTTTAAAATGTGAAAAACTTTTTGGTAAAACCAGACTATAACCTGTACAGTGCTCAACGATCCACAACGACGCTTCGCTCCATGTGCAAGACTCGACACAATAGGTGGTACGATCTATGTTATGTTGTCGGTTAGATAGTTACATTGTGCATTAGGTAACGTGATAATTGCTATTTGAATCTTGTGTGCTTACTATCTCCTGTCGTCCCACACTTACGCACTTTCGCGACACTTTTCTCATTTACGTTGCTACATTGTGAAGATCATGAGCGGACGCGGAGGACGTATCAACCTCACTCAAGCCAAGTTGACGGCTCTAATCAACGAACGAGTTGCTGAGGCACTCGCAGCTGTTCCTGCAGGAGGTATAACCTGCCATATCAACCCATCTTAGGACGTTTAGATCTTGCCTTCACAAACCAACCCTCATGCTTAACCTTGTCTCTTATTCTCGCACCATAGGTCAACCTTCACAGCCTCCTGTGTGCACATTCAAAACCTTCATGGATTGCCGACCCAGTACTTTCAGCGGCACAGAAGGAGCTGTAGGTCTTCTTCACTGGTTCGAAAAGCTCAAGTCTGTTTTCGAGATGTGTGAATGCCCTGAAGATCGTAGGGTGAAGTATGCTACCGGAACACTCGAAGGTGTTGCGTTAACCTGGTGGAAGGCACATGTTCAACTGCTTGGGTTGGCGGTTGCTAATGCCACCCCATGGAACGGTTTCAAAGAACTGATCAAAGAGGAGTACTGCAGTCGTGACAACATCCACAAGCTGGAGGTGGAATTTTTCAATTTGAAGATGACGGGGTCTGAGATCGAGGCATACACGAAGAGGTCAAATAAGCTAGCCATCTTGTGCCCTACTATGGTGGATCCTCCTGTCAAGTGTATCGAACTGTACCTTAAGGGCTTGGTGCCAGAATTTCAAAGCCACGTACCCTCAGCTAATCTTGGCACCATTCAGCAAGTCGTCAAGTTGGCTCATCGTCTCACTGATTAGGCAGTTGAGCAGAACAGGCTGCCCAAGCGTATTAGCGCTACTACTTCTGATGCTCCCAACGATAATAAGCGTAAGTGGGATGGAAATTCGGGCAAGGGTTCTACTTCAGCCCAATCCCAGCAGCGAAAGACAGACGAGTATAGGAGCCCTAGTCAGCAGTCTTCTGGGAATCAAAGTCAGGGTGGGTACAAGGGAAATCACCCTAAGTGCAATCGATGTAATCTGCACGACAGCGGGCAGTGCACCAAGGGTCGTTGTCAGAGATGTCACAAGCTGGGCCATGAAGCTAAGGATTGCAGGAGCCCACGTATTGCGAATCAGAATCGCCAACAACAACAAGCTCCATAGAATCACCAGCAACAACATCAGCAGGGAAATAAAGGATGCTTTCAGTGTGGTGCTGAAGGCCACTTTAAAAGGAACTGCCTCCAGCTGAACCAAAACCAGAATCAGAACAACCAAAGAAACGGAAACAACAATGGAGGCAACAACGGAGGTAACAATAATGGCAATGGCGCCCAAGGTCTTTCTTCTTTACGAACAACACTGGAGCTCCCCAAGGCGAAGAGCTAGGACGTATGAAACCCTTTTCCAAGAGTTCTTGCAGTTGCGTGGACTGTTCTTCAAGTTCTGATGGAGCTAGACGATAAGGTGCTCGAGCTATGGGCGCTGCTCCAGGAGCCAGCTTGATTTGAAACTCAACTTGACGATGAGGCGGAAGTCCAGGCAATTCCTTAGGAAATACCTCAGGAAAGTCGCATACAATAGGAATGTCTTCTATCTTCCTTTCTTCCGCGGATGTATCAGAAACGAGGACTAGAATAGCAGTGTGGCCCTTGCGCAAACACTTCTGGGCTTTAAGGAAAGAGATGATGCCTACAACAGCACCACTCTTGTTGCCACGAATCACGAGGGTTTCTTTATTAGAACAAGGGATACGGACGATTTTCTCCTTACAAATAATCTGCGCTTCGTGTTGAGATAACCAATCCATTCCAATGACGACGTCAAAACTACCCAGAATGATAGGAATGAGGTCGATAGAAAAGTTCTGATTGGCAAGGACAAGCTTACAACCCTTAACTACATGTGTAGCCTCTAAACTTTTACCATTTGCTAACTCTACGATGTGCTTGGTGTTCAAGAGTGTTGGAGTACGCTTAAGCATCTGACTAACTTTTAAGGACACGTAGCTAGTATCGGCACCCGAATCAAATAAAACAGTAACAAAGAAATCATCCAGAAGAAACTTACCCATCACAACGTTGGGATCGTTCCTTGCTTCACCCTGACCAATCATGAACATTCAGAATGTGTATTGACTACCGCGAACTCAACAAGGTGACTGTGAATAATCATTATCCTCTTTCGCGCATTGATGACTTGTTCGACCAGTTGCAAGAGTTTCGAGTTATTACTCTAAGATTGATTTGAGATCGGGCTACCATTAGCTGAGAGTCCGGGAGGAGGATGTCTCCAAAACAGCGTTCAGAACTCGTTACGGCCATTATGAGTTTCTGGTTATGCCTTTCGGATTGACGAATGCACCTGCGGTCTTCATGGACCTCATGAACCGAGTGTGCAAGCCTTACTTGGATAAATTTGTCATAGTCTTCATCGACAAAATTCTGATCTGTTCTAAGAGTCAGGAGGAACACGAGCAACACCTGAGGCTTATTCTGGAACTTCTCCGAAAAGAGCGGTTGTATGCCAAGTTTTCGAAATGTGACTTCTGGCTTCGTGAAGTCCATTTTCTAGGCAACGTAGTGAACAAGGATGGGATTCACGTGGATCCATCTAAAGTTGAGTCGATCAAGAACTGGCCTGCACCCCGTACACCAACAGAAATCAGCCAATTCTTGGGTTTGGCAGGATATTACAGAAGGTTTATCAAGGATTTATCAAAGATTGCGCAACCTCTCACCTCACTGACTCAGAAGGGTGTCACCTATCATTGGGGTGATGCACAGGAGTCCGCATTTCAGCACTTAAAAGATAGACTTTGTATGTAGCGCACCTATCCTCTCATTGCCTGAAGGCACAGATGATTTTGTGGTTTACTGCGACGCTTCCATCCAAGGACTTGGTTGCGTGTTGATGCAATGTGACAAGGTCATTGCCTACGCATCACGCCAACTTAAAGTTCACGAAAGGAACTACACTACGCATGACTTGGAATTGGGAGCAGTTGTTTTCGCGCTTAAGATATGGAGACATTACCTGTACGGTACCAAGTGCACCATTTACACTGATCACAGGAGTCTCGAGCATATCTTCAAGCAAAAGGAATTGAATATGCGACAACGCCGATGGGTCGAGCTCTTGAACGATTATGAATGCGCTATCAAGTATCATCCGGGCAAAGCCAATGTTGTGGCCAACGCCCTCAGCCGAAAGGATACCATACCTAAGCGTGTACGTGCGTTATAGCTTACCATCCAATCTAACCTTCCCTCTCAGATTCGCGATGCTCAGGTTGAAGCATTGAAAGCAGAGAACATCAGGGCTGAGTCCTTACGAGGATCGAGGCAGCGGCTAGAACAAAAGGAAAACGGCGCCTACTATGTTAACGGACGCATCTGGGTTCCACTGTATGGAGACCTACGAGAGCTTGTGATGGATGAAGCGCCTAAGTCTTGTTATTCAGTACATCCTGGTTCAGATAAGATGTACCATGATCTCAAGACTACATACTGGTGGCCTGGTATGAAAGCCAGCATAGCGACCTATGTCAGTAAATGCTTGACTTGTGCTAGGGTCAAGGTCGAATACCAGAAACCATCAGGCCCACTTCAACAACCAGAGATACCTAAATGGAAATGGGAGCAAATTTCCATGGATTTCATTACTGGCCTACCCAGATCTCAACGCGGAAATGATACCATTTGGGTGATCGTGGATTGACTAACCAAGTCTGCACATTTTCTGGCTATCAAGGAAACGGATAAGTTTTCTACCCTAGCAGACATCTACCTAAAGGAAGTGGTATCAAGGCACGGAGTGCCAACCTCCATCATTTCTGATCGTGACGCGCGTTTTACCTCTGAACTGTGGCAAGCTATGCACAAGTCTTTTAGCTCACGTTTAGATATGAGCACCGCTTATCACCCACAGACGGATGGGCAATCTGAACGCACCATCCAAACCCTTGAAGACATGCTTAGGGCATGTGTAATTGATTTTGGTAACGGCTGGGAAAAGCATCTCTCGTTAGTGGAGTTTTCATACAACAACAGTTACCACACCAGCATCCAGGCCGCTCCGTTTGAGGCATTGTATGGACGGAAGTGCCGATCACCTCTCTGTTGGGCAGAAGTTGGTGACAGTCAAATCACTGGCCCCAAACTTGTAGTAGATACGACCGAGAAGATTGCTCAGATACGACAATGAATGGCGGCTGTCACACCCCCAAAATCCACACGCGGAGTACCACCGCTTGGAGGCGTGACATGACCAGGATCAAGCCACCAATCATATTGAACATAGTATATAATAATCAAGTAGTTTGTAAAAACCCAATTCAATACAATTGATGTTCAAACTAAACATAGTTTAAGTAGCGGAAGCATAATATGAAAACTCAATGTATGTAATAAGTTCAAGTGTTATAAAGTTTAACATAACATCCACGATCCATGCTCCACAACGACCTGCTCCTCCCTATGCAAGCTCCATATATAAGGTCCTGCAAGGCATGCAGCAGAGAGTCAACAACTAGTTGAGCGAGTTCACAGTTAATAGTTCAGTAATTGTAATAGTATAATAAGCCTTGTGTTCGTTCATTAAGTCATGTGTCGTATTATTTCGTATCGCGGCCCTCCAGGCATGTATGCGAAGATTAGGGAAAGTTCCCAAGTATTCTAGACTAGGTGTATTTGTATCGCGGCCACCCGGCATGTGTGCGAAGTTTAGTGTATAGTTCGCGGCCTTCCTAGGCATGTGTGCGAAGATTAGTCATATTATCGCAGCCAACCCCGACATGTGTGCGAAGATCAGTTCTATTAGTATCACTAGTCTAGTCATATCTTATCAATAACCCTTCCTCACCCGAGGACCGTATAACTAAGTTCCATAAGCTAGGTAAGTACAAGTAAATAATCCAAACCCATTCCCACCCTGGGAACCCCATGCCTTGGCTGTGTGAACTCACTTTGGTTTGCTCGGTATGCTCAAAGGGTTACACGTTCACAATTAATCAATCACTACCTATAGTACGCACGTGTATACGATCCGTTTAAGTTCGTATGTCATTTATGTCACGAAGTGTGTGTTTAAGCAGTTATCACATTTCATATATGCAGTTAGTCTAAACCGTATAATTCATGCTTGACAGGATTGACAGGCAGTTAACATATTTCACCAAGTTAACACACTTAACAGGATTCACACACTAGCAATGTTTCATGTCTAACAGAGTTAACATGTTTACTGAATTAACAACTAACGGAGTTGATAACTAACAGTTACTGTTTAACAGTTTTAGCAGACTAACGGAATTAACCAAAGTAAATGATTTAACTGAATAACAAATTAACAAGGTTAATCACTATTAGAGTTAACATCCTTAACTTAACGAAGTTCACTGTACAAACAAATCAACGAAGTCACTTTGTGGGCGAAAACCCTTATGGGCGAAAACACTGGGTAGCCGAAATCCCTTGTTGACGAAAACACATTTGGGTTACAAAATCCCACTGTGTTTTCGTCGGATAGTGTTATCATTGGATGGGGGTGTTTTCGTCAGTTCCATTACTCACCATCATCATCATCACGTAACATCAACAACCTAATCATCACTAACCATCTTCGACAGTTTAAATCAAGCAAATCGTTCAATCATACCAGTTTGGAAACATTGTTTTATTATACTGAATCATGGAACAGTCTACTCAGATGATATATGATCACATATAGATCAAAAGAAATCTCAACATAACATACCGTACCCGAAGATCTAGTTATTTTCAATCATTATTCAGTCTTACAATCATCATTACATCATCAGATTAATCATCGGCAGGCACAACACAATCGATTATAACATCAGATCATAAAGATCCCTATCATACAATTCCATTATATTTCAATATGAACTATCATGCAAATGTATATGTTATGGCCGACAAACATGGTTTTAATCAAAATCTAATTGGACCTCTCATGCAATCTTAATCACTTTATCATGTGTGGCCTGACAAACAATTAATGTGAAGTGATACACTTGACTTTTGATCACCTTATCTCATGACACAAAATTACATGAAACATCAATACCCTTAGATCTCAATCATGGCCAATTAAGAAATCATGTGCACATGTCAGAGATCAATCAGCATAGAAAGCATCATCTATTATCTATGTATGTATTCGATAATCAGGTTTATTCAACGTAATACAATTAGTCAGACATGTTCATGAGAACCCATTAACAATCGCTCATTAAAATCAAACCAGCGACTCTAACATACACTCTAGATCAACAGGTTATCATCGTGTAATCACCATACAGTTCAAATCAAAGCAAAAGTATTCTACCTCGTTATTAAACCAATCACAGCAGCAATTAATTTGTACATGCGGATCACAATCAGTCTATGTACCTACAACCCTAGGTCATTTGCTAATCATCACATAAGTGCATCCCATTGTTAATCAAGTCCATGTATAACATAAAAGAGCAAAACAAGAAACAATATAATTTCAGATCCACTAACCGAGGGACTCTATCGACAGAGATGATGTTGCCTCTAGGGGGTTTGTGTCCACTGCCGTCGCACCCTCAATGAAAAAGTAGGGTTTGATATGATCTACCATCCTTCCTAATCATTCACATAATATGAAAATATAGGGACAAGGGATTTGGGCCGGTTTCCATATTAATCGAAACAAGGGTTTGGGCCTAACATATCTCATTTTGTTTTAAAATATACAACCATGATATTAATACAAAATATGTACACACATACACACATAATACACACCATATATATAGCATAACAATCACAATACGTTGTAACATATTACAAACGCGTACAGTTGTGAAACAAACAAGTCGTTTTAACAAACACTTAAACAATTAACGCACAATTAACGCGAAGATGGAAATCGTAGAAACTCGAGTTGTCACATTATCCCCAACTTGAAAGAAATTTCGTCCCGAAATTTAGCACGTGGTTACTGAGGAAGCTAGTTGTGTTGTGTAGTTTACTGGTTTTCCTGGGGTGTCACATCATCCCCCCGTTGATTTGGAATTTCGCCCCGAAATTCGGTAGTAGCTTCAGCCTCAGTAGTGGTTGCGTTGGTTCCGAATAACTGGGGATACTTGAGTTTCATTTGATCTTCACGCTCCCAGGTGAACTCTGGGCCGCAATGGGAGTTCCAACGAACTCGAACAAGAGGGATTCTCGTGTTCTTGAGGACCTTAACGTCCTGATCCGTGATTTCAACAGGTTCCTCGACGAACTGCAACCGCTCGTCGATAGTGAGTTCCTTCAAAGGAACTATCAGGGTCTCATCTGACAGACACTTCTTCAGATTCGACACGTGGAAGAGATCGTGAACTGCACCGAGTTCAGCTGGTAGGTTCAGTTTGTAGGCCACTTTGTGTATTCTTTCAATGATCTCGAACGGTCCAACATACCGCGGATTAAGTTTGCCCCGTTTACCAAAACGAACCACACCCTTCCAGGGTGAGACTTTGAGTAGCACTCGATCCCCAACTTGGAACTCGAGCGGTTTCCTGCGCTTGTCAGCGTAGCTTTTCTGACAGTCGCGAGCTGCCGCCATGCGTTGCCTTATCTACGCAATCTTTTACGTGGTGTCCACTATAAGTTCTGGACCCGTGATCTGACTATCCCCCACCTCTGCCCAACAGAGAGGTGACTGGCATTTACGCCCGTACAATGCCTCAAATGGAGCGGTTTGAATGCTGGTGTGATAACTGCTATTGTATGAAAACTCCACTAAAGGGAGATGCTTTTCCCAGTTGTTGCCGAAATCAATAACACATGCCCGAAGCATGTCTTCTAGAGTTTGAATCGTGCGCTCAGACTGCCCATCCGTCTGAGGGTGATATGCTATGCTCATGTTTAGCCGCGAGCCAAAAGCCTTGTGCATTGCTTGCCATAGTTCTGATGTGAATCGTGCATCGCGATCCGAAATGATAGAGGTGGGCACCCCGTGCCTTGAGACTACTTCTTTCAAGTATATGTCTGCTAGTGTGGAAAACTTGTCTGTTTCTTTGATTGCTAGGAAATGAGCAGACTTGGTGAGTCGATCCACGATCACCCAAATAGTATCGTTCCCACGCTGGGATCTAGGTAGGCTTGTAACAAAATCCATGGAAATTTCCTCCCATTTCCACTATGGTATCTTTGGTTGTTGGAGTAAGCCTGCTGGTTTCTGATACTCTGCCTTGACTCTTGCACAGGTCAAGCACTTGCTGACATAGGTAGCGATGTGGGCCTTCAAGCTAGGCCACCAATAAGTAGTTCTGATGTCGTGGTACATTTTATCCGACCCTGGGTGTACTGAGTAGCGCGATTTGTGACCTTCATCCATCACTAGCTCACGCAAGTTGCCATAAAGTGGGACCCACATACGCCCTGTTACATAGTAAGCGCCGTCTTCCTTCTGTTCCAACCGCTGCCTTGAGCCACGTAAGGCTTCAGCCCTGACGTTTTCTGGTTTCAATGCTTCTACCTGAGCATCTCGTATCTGTGCTGGAAGACTAGACTGAATGGTGAGCTGCAATGCTCGTACGCGCTTAGGTATAGCGTCTTTCCGACTGAGGGCGTCAGCCACAACATTGGCTTTGCCTGGATGGTACTTGATGGCGCATTCATAATCATTCAAAAGTTCGACCCATCTTCGTTGACGCATGTTCAAATCCTTTTGCTTAAGAATATGCTCGAGACTCCTGTGATCGGTGTAAATAGTGCACTTGGTACCGTACAGGTAGTGTCGCCATATCTTAAGCGCGAAAACAACAGCTCCCAGCTCTAAATCATGCGTCGTGTAGTTCCGTTCATGAACCTTGAGTTGCCGCGAAGCGTAAGCAATAACTTTATCCCGTTGCATCAATACACAACCAAGCCCCTGTATCGACGCGTCACAATAAACCACAAAATCGTCCGTGCCCTCTGGCAATGAGAGAATAGGTGCGCTGCAAAGCCTATCCTTTAAGTACTGGAAAGCGGTTTCCTGGGAATCTCCCCAACAGTAGGTGACACCCTTCTGTGTCAGCAATGTAAGCAGCTGTGCGATCTTTGAGAAGTCTTTAATGAATCGCCTGTAGTAACCCGCCAAACCCAAGAATTGGCGTATTTTCGTTGGTGTACGCGGTGCAGGCCAGCTCCTGATCGAATCTACCTTGGATGGATCAACATGAATCCCATCCTTGTTTACCACGTGGACTAGAAAGTGGACTTCACGAAGCTAGAAGTCGCATTTTGAAAACTTGGCGTACAGTTGTTCCTTTCGAAGAAGTTCCAAGATAAGTCGTAAGTGCTGCTCGTGTTCCTCCTGACTCTTGGAGTAGATCAGAATGTCATCGATAAAGACAATTACAAACTTGTCTAGATAGGGTTTGCACACCCTGTTCATAAGATCCATGAAAACTGCAGGCGCGTTCGTTAGCCCGAACGGCATGACTAGGAACTCGTAGTGGCCGTAGCGAGATCTGAATGCTGTCTTGGAGACGTCCTCATCCCGGACTCTCAGCTGATGATAACCTGACCTCAGATAAATCTTGGAGTAGTAGCTTGACCCTTGCAACTGGTCGAATAAGTCGTCAATACGAGGAAGAGGATAGCGGTTCTTCACTATGACCTTGTTCAGTTCGCGGTAGTCTATGCACATTCTGAATGTACCGTCTTTCTTTTTCACGAATAATACTGGAGCTCCCCAAGGCGAAGAGCTTGGACGAATAAAGCCCTTATCCAAGAGCTCTTGTAGTTGCTTAGACAGTTCTTCCAGTTCAGTTGGAGCTAAAAGATACGGTGCGCGAGCTATAGGTGCTGCTCCTGGAGCTAGCTCGACTTGAAACTCGACCTGGCGATGAGGCGGTAGACCAGGTAAATCTTCAGGAAACACTTGAGGAAGATCACGTACAACTGGGATATCCTCTATTCTTTTCTCTTTCGTTGATGCATTAGTAACTAGTGCCAAAATGGCAGTGTGCCCCTTTCGTAAACATTTCTGAGCCTTCAGGAAGGAGATGATGCCAACCACAGCACCACTCTTGTCGCCTTGAACTTCGAGAGGTTCTGTACCAGAACGGGGAATACGAATGATCTTTTCTTTACATAGGATCTCTGCTTGCTGCTTGGATAACCAATCCATACCAACGACGATATCGAAACTACCCAAAGCTATGGGGATGAGATCAATCAAGAAGGTCTGACCAGCTAAGACGATGTTACAACTCTTGACTACATGAGAGGCTTCTACACTTTTACCATTTGCTAGCTCTACGACATGTTTGGTGTCTAAGGGTGTTGGTGTACGTTTTAACATTTGACTAACTTTTAATGACATATAACTAGTATCCGCACCCGAATCAAACAAAACAGTAACATAAATATCGTCGAGAAGAAACTTACCCATAACTACATTGGGATCATTCCTTGCGTCACCTCGACCCAGCACAAAAGCACGACCCCTAGCTTCATTGCCGTTATTGTTCCCACCGTTGTTGTTACCATTGCCTTGGTTGTTGTTGTTGTTGCGATTCTGGTTCTAGTTTAACTGGGGGCAATCACGCTTGAAATGACCTTCAGCCCCACACTGGAAACACCCCCGGTTTCCTCGCTGTGGCTGCTGTTGCTGGTTCTGTGGAGCTGGTGGTGGGAGTTGCTGATTCTGATTTGCAGGTCGCGAACTCCTGCAGTCTTTAGCTTCATGCCCTAATTTGAGACATCTCTGACAACGTTCTTTGCGACACCGTCCACTGTGGTGTCTGTTGCACCTATTACATAGTGGGTGAAATCCCCGATATCCACCCTGCCCCTGACTGCCTGATGATTGCGGACTCGGATTCTGGTAGTCATTTGTCTTGCGCTGCTGTGCTTGAGACTGAACAGAAACTGATCCCTTGCTGGAATCCCCATCCCACTTTCTCTTGTTGTCAATGGGAGTAGCAGAAGTAGTAACAGCAGTAGTGGTAGCACTGATGCGTTTTGGCAGCTTGTTCTGTTCCACTGCTTGATCGGTGAGGCGATGCGCAAGACGCTGAATGTCTTGGATGTTGTCGAGGTTAGCCGATGTCACATGGCTCTGAATCTCGGATGCTAGACCCTTGAGGTACAACTCGATATGCTTGATTGGAGGGTCCACCATGGTTGGACACAAGATGGCCAGTTCGTTTGACCGTTTCGTATAAGCTTCGATTTCCGACCCCGTCATTTTCAAATGATAAAGCTCCACTTCCAACTTGTGGATGTCATCACGTGTGCAGTATTCCCTTTTTATCAATTCCTTGAAATCGTTCCAAGGGGTGGCGTTAGCAGCTGCCAGCCCTAGAATCTGTACTTGCGCATTCCACCAGGTTAGCGCAATCCCTTCCAATGTGCCAGTGGCGTACTTTACCCTGCGAGCCTCAGGGCATTCACACATCTCGAATACCGACTCGAGCTTTTCGAACCAATGGAGGAGTCCCACTACTCCTTCTATGCCACTGAATGTGCTTGGACGACAATCCATGAAGTTCTTGAATGTGCAGACAGGTTGTGGGGCGTGTTGACCTATTGTGTACAAATAGGACAAAGTTAAACACAAGAGTTAATGTAGGATCTAAAGATCCTAGTGTGAATCACATCTGCAGGGTATACTACCTGCTTGTGCAGCTGCAAGTGCCGCAGCAACTGGTTCTGCATTGAGAGCCGTCAACTGGGCTTGAGTCATGTTAACACGTCCAGACATGATCTTCATAGTAAAAGTAAAACAAGTGAGAATGGTTCGCGAGTAGTGCGATGACAGAAGAGAGTAAGCACTCAAGGGTTCTCAAGCAATAACGAATAGTAGGCAATGTATTCTAAGCATACCACGAGCAAAGTTCTATGTAATTCTAGCATGTAGGCAATAAACATAAACCTTATTACCTAGGATGTCGAGTCTTGCACGTGGAGCGAAGCGTCGTTGTGGATCGTTGAGAGCACTGTTCAGGTTATAGTCTGGTTTTAATAAAAATGTTTTTCCCATATTAAAACCAAGTTCTCTATAACTAATGGCTCTGATACCAATCTGTCACACCCCCAAAATCCACATGCGGAGTACCACCGCTTGGAGGCGTGACATGACCAGGATCAAGCCACCAATCATATTGAACATAGTATATAATAATCAAGTAGTTTGTAAAAACCTAATTCAATACAATTGATGTTCAAACCAAACATAGTTTAAGTAGCGGAAGAATAATATGAAAACCCAATGTATAATTCAAGTCTTATAAAGTTTAACATAACATCCACGATCCATGCCCCAGAACGACCTGCTCCTCCCTATGCAAGCTCCATATGTACCTAAGGTCCTGCAAGGCATGCAGCAGAGAGTCAACAACTAGTTGAGCGAGTTCACAGTTAATAGTTCAGTAATTGTAATAGTATAATAAGCCTTGTGTTCGTTCATTAAGTCATGTGTCGTATTAGTTCGTATCGCGGCCCTCCAGGCATGTATGCGAAGATTAGGGAAAGTTCCCAAGTATTCTAGACTAGGTGTATTTGTATCGCGGCCACCCGGCATGTGTGCGAAGTTTAGTGTATAGTTCGCGGCCTTCCTAGGCATGTGTGCGAAGATTAGTCATATTATCGCAGCCAACACCGGCATGTGTGCGAAGATCAGTTCTATTAGTATCACTAGTCTAGTCATATCTTATCAATAACCCTTCCTCACCCGAGGACCGTATAACTAAGTTCCATAAGCTAGGTAAGTACAAGTAAATAATCCAAACCCATTCCCACCCTGGGAACCCCATGCCTTGGCTGTGTGAACTCACTTTGGTTTGCTCGGTATACTCAAAGGGTTACACATTCACAATTAATCAATCACGACCTATAGTACGCACGTGTATATGATCAGTTTAAGTTCGTATGTCATTTATGTCACGAAGTGTGTGTTTAAGCAGTTATCACATTTCATATATGCAGTTAGTCTAAACCGTACAATTCATGCTTGACAGGATTAACAGGCAGTTAACATATTTCACCAAGTTAACACACTTAACAGGATTCACACACTAGCAATGTTTCATGTCTAACAGAGTTAACATGTTTACTGAATTAACAACTAACGGAGTTGATAACTAACAGTTAATGTTTAACAGTTTTAGCAAACTAACGGAATTAACCAAAGTAAATGATTTAACTGAATAACAAGTTAACAAGGTTAATCACTATTAGAGTTAACATCCTTAACTTAACAAAGTTCACTGTACAAACAAATCAACGAAGTCACTTTGTGGGCGAAATGTGACAACCCGTACAATTACAGGTACTGTACAAATTAATTAACCCTAATTATGTGCTTAATGACTGTGCTTGACTACATCTGACACTTTAAACTGCTTACTGATTCATGTTATATACATACATGTGCATTCTTTACATACAGTCACTCCAATTATTTCATACAGACTCTTAGTGACAAACCTGTTGCAGAAAGCACAGTTAGCACAATAAGCGGATAACTCAGACACATGCTGACAATGCCAGCACTTAGACAGATACTATTTTTAGGTCAGTATGGGCCAGGGGTAAAACACTACACCAGTATGGAGTGTAGGGAAGTGAGGACCATAAGACTATGTCACTAGGTGATAGTTTGAGTGCCGGAAAGTGCCTAAAACACAATTTAATTACAGAATTCCGCATTTTTAGTAACAACTCAGCTTTTAACACACTCATATTATACAGAGTATTGACTAAATGGTCCTGGACACTTTCCTAAGTGTTGGAATTAATTTCGTTACAAAAAGATGCACAAAAGACGCTTTACGGGACAATTAAACGCTTTAACAGAACCATGCGGAACCGAACAACCAGACATTACCCGAGACACGAAAATATTGTTAGAAATATTCTTTTATCATTTTTAATTAATTATGATCATAAAGTCCCTATACACCATGTAAACATGACATACACCCACTATACTTGTAAATACCCTTAACCTTTTAATAATTACCTACTAATTAACAAAAATTTACACTATACCCCCCCCCCATAACCGAAAATCTGCCCAAATTATTAAAGAATATTTTGTTTAAATCTTGTGTAAGGTGAATCTTATTTCCATTGGCCAAGAGGATGGGTATGATTACCCTAACTTCTAGTTGTGCATGTTTCCAAGGGAACTCCATCATTACAAAAACTTCAACCAATCTCCTCCTTCCTCTCTCTAAATTTTCGGCTCATATACCCCCCCTCTCCATAGCCGAAATCACCACCATCACTCTCACATCCTCCATTTTCTTCTCCATCAAGCTCTCTTTCAAGTTGTGAAGTTCATCCATAGAGGTGCTAGATTGAAGGTGTTCAAGGAAGTTTGATTCAAGCTTTGTCACCAACTTTTCACCATCATCTCATCCTAAGATTAATACCCTAGCCTTGTGCTAGTAGTAAGTCCCTTCATACTCTTGTTCCACCTTGATTCTTGTTACGATTTGTTGAATGTTCATCACACACAAAAGTTTAAACACTAAAATATGAACCTAAGTTTCTGCCTAAAAACCACATATAAAAAGGTTGTGTGAGGTTGAAATCTGAATGGTTTAGGGTTGGTTAAAGCATGATTGAAGTTTTAACATTTGTTCATCAATAAACCATGGTTAGGATCTTCGTTTATGCACTTTTAGTCACCTCTACAATATAAACAGCTTGCTGAGTTGGATTTTCAGCCAACTTTAACAGGCTGTAACGGGATCATTTTAAATCGAAAAACGGATTTCCTAAAGCCTAAAATGAGTGTTTTGGAATAACTAAACAAATGGCACTGGAATCATAATTTTTCGAGACCGTTTATATTTTTAAAAGACTATTTTTGGACAGCAGCTCAAGCTGCATTCTTATTGCAGAAAAAGTATGTTATTTTCGGAGTCATAACTTAAAACCTGTGTAAAATCAACTCATGAAATTTTTACAGAAGATTGACACCATTGTCAGGACGACCCTCCAACTGGAATTTCGTCAAACGGACTTACGGTTAATTTTTAGTGAATATTTCCGTAAACTGCAATCAGAAGGTAACAAATCTGATTGCAGTCGAGAAAATGATTTTCTATAAAATATGGGTAACGAATTGGACTTTGATATTTTTACACAATAAACTTTGGAACAAATGTGACATTCTGTAAAAATTTGGTAATTTTTAGAAAAGGTTAACTATTTTATAAAAATCCTTGAAAACAGTCCGGTTTCGAGTAATAAAGTTGAAATAAAGTAAGTAACATTTTGTGTGTCTATGTTTTGGTTTGGTTATTGAAAATGAACTATTGGTTATATATAAAAGAAAATGATATGCTATTTAAGCATGGACACCTCTATTTACAGAGGAGACTCTGCCGAAATTTTCCGAGAATCCGAACACTTAGTAAAATATTCGAGAAAATAGATACGAAATAGTTTTCTAACTATTTTTCTAAGAACGATAGTTAAGTTAAACAATTATTATTGTTTTAACAAAATAATACCTAAGTAACGCAAATCAAAACACTAAACTCTAAGCCAAGGCACGGCCCGTTCGTCTAATAGACATTAGTACGTTGTAGGTTGTCGTGTAGCGGAAAGAGTTTAAGTTCGAGTCAAGACGCACTACGGTGAGTTCATGACCCCCTATTCCTTTACTGTTTTTGGTTTTATATGTCACACCCCCAAAATCCACCTGCGGAGTATCACCGCTTGGGAGCGTGACTGACCAGGATCAAGCCACCAATCATATTGAACATGTAAATAAATAGTAATAATTATCCATCAATACGAAAGGTGTTTATCAAAACCAACATAAGTAAATGTAGCGGAAGCATTAAAGTAAAAACCCAATCGTAAGTATCAATGTATGAAATGTTATAAGCGTTTAATAAGCGTTCACGATCCATTGCCCACAACGACCTGCTCGTCCTTGTGCAAGCTCCAAATAGTACCTAAGGTCCTGCAAGGCATGCAGCAGAGAGTCAACAACTAGTTGAGCGAGTTCACAGAAAGTAAGAGCGTAATAGTAAGTTCATGAGTATCAGGTGGCTCTACAGGGCCGATATAGGTCTCTATTGGTGGGGGCTTCCCATGTTATTAATCCACTAGACTATGCGTAACCATAAGTGTTCTTCACAACCGAGAATAGTAATACGTACAAGTTTACGTAGGATTTACGTAAGTATCCTTCACAACCGAGGATAGGGTACGTGGGGGTTTACGTAGGTTTTACGTAAGTGCCTGACACAACCGAGGCAGTAGTGAGTATCCGTTCACGCAGGTTTTACGTGAGTATCCTTCACAACCGAGGATAGCGAGTAGCATAAGTATACGTAGGTTTTACGTATGTATCCTGCACAACCGAGGACGATGGTCTGGTAGTCTAGTAATGGTATCCGTATGAATCTATTCAACCTTATCCTTTCAATCCCATTCCCAACACCCCGGGAATCCCATGCCTTGGTAAGAGTGTGAACTCACCTTGGGTTGCTCGGCAGATACACACAAAAGGGTTTCTTGAACTAAAGTGGTCAATCTCGTCCTAACAGGGTTACCACACAAGTCAGGTTTTGACTTCAAGTAATGCACGTTGGTTTCACAATATAAACATGTGAAGATCATGGTAAATACGTATTGCACATAAACAGTCAGAGCATAACATTCACCACTTGCGCGTCTCGGATGGTTGGGCCATCAAGCTTGTGCGAGCCCAACCATCTTGTGCGATTCAATGTCCAAGCCCAACAAATCCCCGGCCCAACATACAAGCAATCAGCTTAACACATTACGGCCCAAATAACACATTAACAAACATCTTGTGCGATCATCTCTGATACCCAGCCCATGTCTACGGCCCAACAGTTAAGAAGTTCACATAAGAATCTCAGCCCAAACAAACAAAATAGAATTAACTAGTGCGGCCCAGTTAACCTTGTGCGACCTGGTTAACCTTGTGCGATCAAGTCCAGCCCAATAACCATCCGGCCCAGACAACATAAACCGGCCTTGTGCGAGTGGGCCTTGGGCTTGCTCGGTCAAATAACATAATTTCATAAAAGTGTGTGGCCCAACCCCTTGTGCGATCAGCACTACTTGTGCGATCCACCGGGCGTTGTGCGATCATACAAAAGCTAAGCAGTACCATGTGTTTTATACGTTTGTGCAATGCACTTGTGCGATTGGGCCACCTTGTACGATCAGATCGGATCGTGTAGGATTTAATCTTGTGCGGTTCGGAATCTCGTGTGATTGATTAAGTATTTCCGGATATTATGCACAATCGGTTACAACTAATTAAATGGTTTCCAAATTCATGATGTCAATCAACAGAAACAGTTTCTAAACCAAAACAATTATCGATCAAACAAGCACATCTAGCATTCAATTTCACATGAACCCTAATCTAATCAAAACATAAACAATATTTCCATCATCTTATCAAATATCATTCGATTAATATGACACGTCCGATTAGTGTGAACCATTATTCAATACATTCATGAGAGCCGAACACAACAACAACATAACCGATTACATTCATTTAGAACTTAGATCATCACACCAATCCATCCGACAACAAGGCATAGCAACCTACTTACATCAATTCGGTTCTAGCTTATTATCATGCAATACCATTTACAAGAACAACACCTATCCAATCCTAATCGGTTGATCTAAGCATGGAACATATAGTCATTCAACAAGAAAACAACAACAAGATACTAACCGATATGAAAGAGGGTGAACAAGAATTGATCCAGCGAGTAATCTTGGTGCCGTCGGCTTCGAAGGAGAGAAGAGGGAGCTAGGGTTTTGTGTGTGTGGTGTGTTTTGCAAGTTGTGAGAATGTTACCTATTCTAAGTGTTATTCGGCTAGGGAAGATGGGCCGAACCCACTTGGGCTGCCCTAATGGTCCGCATGCAAGTGTAAAGCCCGAATGGACTTGTGCGATCAAGTGGGTGTTGTGCGATCGGGCCATTAACATACATACATATAATATATACACAACACACGTAACACATCATTCATTAAATCACATAATCTAGCTCACATAAGCACGTAACGTTACACAAAGTAAGTCTAAAGTTCGAGTTGTCACATTATCCCCAACTAAAAAGAAATTTCGTCCCGAAATTTGGTATGCACTCACTGAGGAAGCTAGGTAAGTTGTATCGTTCACTGGTTTTCCTGGGGTGTCACATCCTCCCCCCGTTGATCTGGAATTTCGTCCCGAAATTCCGCAGTAGTAGCTTCAGCCTCAGTAGTGGTTGCATTGTTTCCGAATAACTGGGGGTACTTTTCTGTCATCCTGTCTTCGCGTTCCCAGGTGTACTCTGGGCCACGTTTGGAGTTCCAACGAACTCGGACAAGAGGGATTCTCTTGTTCTTGAGGACCTTAACATCCCGGTCCGTGATTTCAACTGGTTCCTCGACGAACTGCAACCGCTCATCGATAGTAAGTTCCTTAAAAGGAACGATAAGGGTCTCATCTGACAGGCACTTCTTCAGATTCGACACGTGAAAGACATTGTGAACTGCACCGAGTTCAGCTGGTAGATTTAGCTTGTAGGCCACTTTGCCTATTTTCTCAATGATCTCGAACGGTCCGACATACCGCGGATTTAGTTTGCCCCGTTTGCCAAAACGAACCACACCCTTCCAGGGTGAGACTTTGAGTAAAACCCGTTCCCCGACCTGAAATTCCAAAGGCTTTCTACGCTTGTCCGCGTAGGCTTTCTGACGGTCGCGTGCTGCCGCCATGCGTTGTCGTATCTGTGCTATCTTTTCTGTGGCGTCCACTACAATCTCTGGACCCGTAATCTGACTATCCCCCACCTCTGCCCAACAGAGAGGTGACCGGCATTTACGTCCGTACAATGCCTCGAATGGAGCGGCTTGTATGCTGGTGTGATAACTGTTATTGTATGAGAACTCCACCAAAGGGAGGTGTTTTTCCCAGCCGTTGCCGAAATCAATAACGCATGCCCGAAGCATGTCTTCAAGAGTTTGAATCGTTCGCTCAGACTGCCCATCCGTCTGAGGATGATATGCTGTGCTCATGTCTAGCCGTGAGCCGAAAGATTTGTGCATCGCTTGCCATAGTTCTGACGTGAATCGTGCATCCCGATCCGAAATGATGGAAGTGGGCACCCCGTGCCTCGAAACAACTTCTTTGAGATAGATGTCTGTGAGAGTGGAGAACTTATCCGTTTCCTTTATAGCTAGGAAGTGTGCAGACTTGGTGAGTCGATCCACGATCACCCATATGGTATCATTCCCACGCTGAGATCTAGGTAGGCCTGTAACGAAATCCATGGAAATTTCTTCCCATTTCCATTGCGGTATCGTGGGTTGCTGAAGTAGGCCCGCTGGTTTCTGGTATTCGACCTTGACTCTCGCACAGGTCAAGCATTTGCTGACATAAGTGGCAATATGGGCCTTCATGCTAGGCCACCAATAAGTAGTTCTGATGTCGTGGTACATTTTGTCCGATCCTGGATGTACCGAATAGCGGGACTTGTGAGCTTCGTCCATTACCAGCTCTCGTAAACCGCCAAAAAGTGGGACCCAAATACGCCCCGTTACATAGTAGGCGCCGTCTGCCTTCTGTTCCATTCGTTGTCGTGAGCCGCGTAAGGCTTCAGCTTTGATATTTTCGGGTTTCAATGCTTCTACCTGAGCATTTCGTATCTGTGCTGGAAGGCTAGACTGAATCGTAAGCTGTAGCGCTCGCACACGCTTAGGTAGAGTGTCTTTCCGACTGAGGGCATCAGCCACAACATTGGCTTTGCCTGGATGGTACTTGATGGCGCATTCGTAATCGTTCAGTAGTTCAACCCATCGTCGTTGACGCATGTTCAATTCCTTCTGCCTGAAGATATGCTCGAGACTCCTGTGATCGGTGTAAATTGTGCACTTGGTACCGTACAGGTAGTGTCGCCATATCTTGAGTGCGAAAACAACAGCTCCCAGCTCTAAATCGTGCGTCGTGTAATTTCGTTCGTGAATCTTAAGTTGGCGCGAGGCGTAAGCAATGACCTTGTCGCGCTGCATTAACACACATCCAAGACCCTGGATGGATGCATCACAGTAGACCACAAAGTCGTCCGTGCCCTCTGGCAATGAGAGGATAGGTGCACTGCAAAGTCTATCCTTTAGGTGCTGAAAAGCAGTTTCCTGCGTGTTGCCCCAACGGTAGGTGACACCCTTCTGTGTCAGTAGTGTAAGCGGCTGAGCAATCCTCAAGAAATCCTTGATAAACCGTCTGTAGTACCCCGCCAAACCCAAGAATTGGCGTATTTCCGTTGGTGTACGTGGTGCAGGCCAGTTTCTGATCGAGTCTACCTTGGATGGATCGACATGGATCCCATCCTTGTTCACTACGTGGCCTAAGAAGTGGACTTCACGAAGCCAGAAGTCGCATTTCGAAAACTTAGCGTACACCTGTTCCTTCCGTAGGAGTTACAAAATAAGGCGTAGGTGCTGCTCGTGCTCCTCCTGACTCTTGGAGTAGATTAGGATGTCGTCGATGAAGACAATGACGAACTTGTCAAGATAGGGTTTGCACACCCTGTTCATAAGGTCCATAAATACGGCAGGCGCGTTCGTTAACCCGAACGGCATGACAAGAAACTCGTAATGACCGTAGCGAGTTCTGAATGCGGTTTTGGAGACGTCCTCATCCCGGACTCTCAGCTGATGATATCCTGACCGTAGGTCTATCTTCGAATAGTAGCACGACCCTTGCAACTGGTCGAATAAATCATCTATGCGTGGAAGTGGATAACGGTTCTTCACCGTCACCTTGTTGAGTTCACGGTAGTCGATGCACATTCTGAACGTACCGTCTTTCTTTCTCACGAATAACACTGGAGCTCCCCAAGGCGAAGAGCTTGGACGAATGAAGCCCTTTTCCAAGAGCTCTTGTAGCTGCTTTGACAGTTCCTCCAATTCTGATGGAGCTAGACGATATGGTGCGCGAGCTATGGGTGCTGCTCCTGGAGCGAGCTCGATTTGAAATTCGACCTGACGGTGAGGCGGTAAGCCAGGTAAGTCTTCAGGAAACACCTGAGGGTAGTCGCGTACAACTGGAATATCCTCCAGTTTCTTTTCCTTTACTGATGCATCTGAAACGAGTGCCAAGATTGCGGTGTGACCCTTCCGCAGACATTTCTGAGCCTTCAAGAAAGAGATGATGCCAACCACAGCACCACTCTTGTCGCCTTGGACTTCGAGAGGTTCTTGCCCAGTACGGGGAATGCGAATAATCTTCTCACTGCATAAGATTTCAGCCTGATGCTGGGATAACCAATCCATCCCTATGACGATATCGAAGCTTCCCAAGACTATGGGAATAAGGTCGATGGAGAAAACTTGACCGGCTAAGACGATACTACAACCCCTGACTATCTGCGTGGCTTCTAAACTCTTACCATTAGCTAGTTCTACGACGTGTTTGGTGTTTAGAGGTGTTGATGTACCTTTTAACAATTAACTCATTTTCAAAGACATGTAACTTGTATCCGCACCCGAATCAAACAAAGCAGTAACATAAATGTTGTCGAGAAGAAACTTACCCATAACGACGTTTTTTTTGGGTAAAGGGTTACCCCGGTAAATTTTATATCAACCAACAATCAAAACAAGTGAGAAGCAAAAGTACTTCCCAGTTCTCTCGGAAGACATGCCAACCGAGAGTCTACACGCGTCAGCAAACAAGACGCCTACAAAAACACACCAGTCAAACGAACAAATTACAAAACAAAAGAATTAACTCCTAGCCGTTATCATCATCAGCTAATAGTAACCCTCGAGGAAGCGACCAATCTCGTAACACATGTTCCGTTTGCACCGAGCGCCTGAATCTCATAGTTTGGAGCTTAAGCCGAACCGTAGAGATAATGACGTCCACCAACTGCGCCTTACTTCTTCGTTTGGTAGTAAATAATCTTCGGTTTCTTTCATCCCACACAAAGTATGCCGCCGCACTGACCACAAGCTTAGCGATCACATGAGCAGCCTTCTTGGAATTTGCTATACCCACCAAGAAATCAAAAATAACATGCCACTGGTTTGAGATGTCTCCCATATCAGCTTTAACCTTCACTTCATTCCAAACCTCCGAAGCATATCCACATTCAAAGAACAAATGCTCATGAGAATCCGGACCTGATGTACAGAAAGAACAACACATAAGATTAAAGTTAGCGTTTCCTGAAGTGTTCCAAGCTTGCATCACGTCTTGAGTCTTCAGCTTTCTATTCACTATGAGCCACATGACGAAAGAATGTCTCGGGATCGCTTGCGAAAACCATACCACCCCCGCCCACGGCACCTCATTCTGCATTGTTCGGACATCATCCCAAACCGACGCCGAGCTGAAATCCACGTTAATGCCCTCTCTACTTCGCCAAACAAACCGATCTTGTTGATTAGCATGCAAGACGGGCTGCCGCAAAGTCGTTAAGGCTGGAAACCGCACAACCCATTGAGCCGGCCACCGCCATTCACCATGTGAATACACCTCCGATAATTTTGTCTTCATGTTAAAACCCGCATTAGCAATCATTCGAGGAGTCACCATATTTCCGATTGGGCAAATCACATCCCACTTATCGAACCAAGCCAACGTGTTAGATCCATCACCTATTTCGGTCCAAATATGATTCCGTAGCATTGGTCGCAAGTTTAGCATCTTCCTCCAACTCCAAGTTAAATTACCCTTAATTGGAATTTCCCAAAACGATCTGTTCTGGATGCGATACGAGTGAATCCATTTTACCCACAACGACTCACGATGGGTAAGCACACTCCAAACATGAACCGCCATCAATGCACTATTCATTTCTCCCACTCGACGAATCCCCAACCCTCCTTCATTTTTAGGCAAACAAACCGACTTCCATTTTACCTTGGCTTTGCCTTTTAACGTACCACCTTGAGCCCACAGAAACCGCTTCATTCTATCTTCTAAATCTTTTATAACTCGCTTCGGCAAAATAAATACCGAGGCCCAATAAATATGTAACGAAGAAAGAACCGAACGCACCAATTGAATTCTACCCGCAAAAGATAAGCATTTAGTTTTCCAATCAGAAATTCTAGCATCCATCCGTTCCACGAGCTGTTTACAATCTTTGTATTGGAGCCGTGTAGAAATTAACGGCACCCCAAGATATCGAACTGGCAAGCTTCCCTCCTCAAACGACATAATGGCTAGGATTCGATGCTTAACTTGATCCGTAACATTACCAAAAAATACAGTACTTTTGGCCATGCTCGGAACCAAGCCAGACATATTCTTAAACAAATTTAGCGCATCCATTATAACTTTTGCGGAGCTACTCTCTCCCCTTGCAAACAAAAACAAGTCATCCGCAAAGCATAAATTGATTATTTTCTGCTTCTCACACTTACAGTGAAACCTGAAATCATTTGAAACCGCGACCTGTTTTTGAAGGATCAACGTAAGAACTTCCATCACAATTGTAAACAAATAAGGGGACATAGGATCCCCCTGACGCAAACCCCTTTTCCCTTTAAAGAAACCATAAAGATTCCCGTTAATAGCTAACGAAAAAGAGGTAGAAGCAACACAAGCCATCACCCACTTCACCATTTTTTCATGGAAACCGAACCCCTCCAATATCTTCCTTAAGAAATTCCAATCCACCGTGTCATAAGCTTTCTGAATATCAACTTTAAATGCACATCGCGGAGGACCGACATTTCGATGATAGTTATGCATTAATTCTTGTGTTAAAAGAATATTATCAGAAATTTTTCTCCCCGGGACAAAAGCCGACTGATTAATGCTCACTATATCCCCTAACCCTTCCTTAATGCGATTAGAAATTATCTTACTAATGCATTTATAGAGAGTATTGCAACATGAGATTGGCCGGTAGTCCGTAATAGACATCGGTGTAGTAACTTTAGGAATCAGCGAAATTATTGTATGGTTTAGCTGTTGTAACAATTTACCATTTCTGAAGAAATCATGAACGGCTCGACAAACATCATTCCCAACGATTTCCCAGCTCTTCTTAAAGAAAACCGAGGTGAACCCATCTGGACCGGGAGCCTTGTTACCAGCTATGGAGAACATTGCTCCTTTAATCTCTTCATCCGTAACATCTCGGACCATACCATAAGCTTTCTCAACCGGCAACACATTAGTGAATAATTCTGGAGACGGGTCAATACTTATAGCGCCAGAAGTCCCAAAAAACCGAGTATAATGTTCAACCATTACCTGCGGAACCGCACCTCCTTCAAACAAATTTCCATTTGCATCCCGGATCGAAAAAATTCTACTACGATGATTTTTAGCTTTTACCACATTATGAAAGAATTTCGTATTCGAATCCCCCAATGCAAGCCACTCGACTTTTGATTTTTGTTGTAAAAACATTGCTTCATCACGAGTAGCATCTATATACCTTACGATAAGGTTATCATGCTGTGTTTTCAGCTCTAAATTCATCGGAGCTTCATCCATCGCCCTTTGACACGCATCCAGATTGTTCCGCGCCTCTTTTACCTTTTCATGCAAATTACCTTGCTGTTGAAAAAGCTTACGTAACGGTCTCTTAAGCGCTTTGAGTTTCTGAACTACTTGGAACATGGGGAACCCCTGCATATCTACATCCCAAATGCGTTTTACCTCTTCCATAAAACCCTTTTTCTCCGACAACAAATTTACGAATTTAAAAGGTTTCGGTTTCTCCCTCGTAAGACTCGGCAAAGATAGAATACATGGTGAGTGATCCGAAATTCTGTATGGGTGATAGCACGCCGCTGCCGCTGGGAAAACGTCAATAAACGGAGTGTTACCCATGACTCTATCTATCTTTTTAAACACCGCACCTTGTTTCTGTTTGTTCGACCACGTATAATGTAAACCGGAGCTATTAATATCAAAAACCTCAATATTATTGACGCACTCCTTAAACTCCCTCATTCCAACACTACTTGTTGATGAACTCGTTAACGAGTCTTCCAAATACAATGAGGAGTTAAAATCTCCCATTATAACCCAAGGGTTATTCTTCATAAATGCGTGATGAGAACACAAGTCATCCCATAGTTTTCTCCGATTCTTATAGTGATTATCAGCATAAATAAACGAGCAAAAAACTGTTTTCCGATCCATTTTGAAAATAATCTGAGTGTGCATTACCTGATCAGATTGGGATAACACCATAACATCAACTACATCGGCATCCCACCCCACCATAATACGTGTTCCTTTTTGACAGCATCCCGAGTTAGTCGCCCAACTCCAAGACCTACAAACTTTTTTGCAAACACTCGATACATTAGAAGCATCCACATGAGTCTCCATAATAGCACAAACCTGCAAATGATTATCCTTCATGACCTGCCGAACCTCTTTTTGTTTCAGGGGCCGGTTCAAACCCCTTATATTCCATGCGGCTAAGCTACCCATTAAAAACCCCTTTCTCCGGGTGTGCTTGCACCCTCAGCTCCTTTTTTTTCCAGTTTCTTATCTAGGTAATTCGGGATTTCACCTAAAAGCTCATCCACCTCTACCCCATCGTCGATAACCTCCTCATATCCGTCCATACCTCCTTTAGCTTTTGGTTTCGGTTGGCCACTAGATTTATCATTCAACCCATCCGTATGCGGCTGCTCTTCATCGACCTGAAGAACATCAAACGGGTTTGAGACATGAACCCGAGACGACGAAGCAGTCGTCCCATCAACCTTCTTCTTAACCACCGGCCGATAAATCACTTTTTGTTTCTGCGTTTTAACGTTAACACCTTGCTGACCTCCTTTCTTATTTTTGCCTTTAACTTCCTGGAAGTTGTCTTTTCTCTTGTTAAGATCATTATTTGCCTCTGGTTTCGGTTGCTTTGGGCACGTATTGTCATCATGTCCAAAAACACAACATGTAGAACATCTCATCGGTTCCCAGTCATATTCAATTTTCACCTCAGCCGTGGCATAACCTGTTCCTTCCATAGACGGTATTGCAACCTTCACACTTCGTTTTAATTCTTTGCTAGCATGAACTTCTATCAGTGCCCGAGCAAAGCTGCTCCTACCCCACGATTCGGAACACATAGATGCCGTGTAAGAATCTACCATCTTAGGCACTCCTATCTTCGACGCAAGTAAACTCAAACCATCTTCAGTAAATGCAGGTAACGGCACTTCATGCATTTTAACCCACACAGGTATTTCGGTAATTTCCTCCTTCGTCACATTAGCCGACGATGACCATTGTTTCAGAATAATAGGGACATTCCTTATCATCCATGGACCATCCTCCAGTAACTGTTCCATCCCTTGCTTCGTGTTAAACTTGAAGAAGAAAAATCCCTTAGTGTTCATCATCATTCTAGATAACCCATATTTTGCCCAATTATGTTTCACATAATAATCAACGACAGGGTAAGCTAACCTCTTCCCCAAGAAATATCCGTACAACGTATTCGCGAATCTATCATTCACTTCTTTAACAGAGGATACCGGTATGACAACATCTATCCCATCCATGGTATCTGTCGCTTCCATTTGCCGAAAATTGATCTTTACTACTTGTTTTTGAGTCTGCACCACCTTAGCAAAGGTAGTCACCGGTTCTGTCTCCTTTTCCACCACATTTTGCATATTCACGTCACCCTTATCTTGTATTCCAGACCCCATACTAGGGTATACATGTGGCTTACGAAAATCAGCGTATGTGGGAACTTTCAAGGGGGTATTAACCTGTTTTGACTTATCACCAATAAAACCCAAACTCACAGGAGTCGATATGGCCGCTAACCCATCAAGAACTGATGTATTATTCGTAGAATACATACCTCTTCTAGGCATTAATGGGTTCCCTTCAATATTCGTAACTCGTAATCCAATGCCACGCACAGGAGCCGTACCAGGTGTCGTTTCCGAAGCGTCATTCCTCTCAGCAGAATTGTTACCTCCACCCTCATAACTCGATTTCAGGTATCCATCCCCATCATCTTGTTCAACTCTCTCCATGCTCACGTACAGAAAATAACCATGCACAGAAAACAGCTACCAATCCACGACAAACAAAACCCTAAAACTAGCAAAAACCCTAACCCTAAAATCCTCACGAAATCAAATAGAGCACCCGATCAATCAAGGTTACTGCCTTACCAGTATGACCGAAAGACCCAATACGCTATCTAATCAGATCAGACTTTAAGATTAAGGCCGGCGAAAAAGAAAAGAATGAACCCTAGATAAAAACGAAACAGAAAGTGCTAACGAGTTCGTTACAAGAGTTGATAAATCAAATCTTGATCACAGACTGTTATACACCCACAGCTCGAAAGAATCAAGAATCCATGGAAGAAGGGAAATCGCCTGCTAGAGAGAGAGAATTAGGGTTTATAGTTGTTGCCATGTTTACTCAAGAAAGAAAGTCATGCTGATCAGTTACCCATAACGACGTTGGGATCATTCCTGGCATCACCCTGCCCCAACACAAACGCTCGACCCCTTGCCTCGTTGCCATTGTTGTTTCCCCCGTTGTTGTTGCCATTGCCCTGATTGTTGTGATTGTTGTTGTTCTGGTTCCTGCTTAGCTGAGGGCAGTGCCTTTTGAAATGACCTTCTGCACCACAATGAAAACATCCCTTGTTGCCATGTTGCTGATTCTGCTACGCTTGTGGCTGCTGCTGATTCTAGTTCGCAGGCCGAGGGCTTCTACAATCCTTAGCCTCATGACCCATCTTGAGGCATCTTTGACAGCGACCCATGTTACACTGGCCACCGTGGTGTCTACCGCAGTTGTTGCACTTTGGGAGGTTCCCTCGATATCCGCCCTGCCTGTGGCTACCTGAAGAGTGCTGGCTGGGACTCTGATAACTGTCAGTCTTTCGCTGCTGGGCCTGAGACTGAACTGAAGCTGATCCCTTGCTGGAATCCCCATCCCATTTTCTCTTGCTGTCACTGGGAGTAGTAGGAGTAGCTGAAGTAGTAGCGGTAGCAGTAGCGCTGATACGTTTAGGCAGTTTGTTCTGATCCACTGCCTGGTCTGTGATGCGGGAGCGAGGCGTTGAATATCCTGGATGTTGTCAAGATTAGCCGAAGTAACATGGCTCTGGATCTCTGGCGCCAACCCTTTGAGATACAACTCAATGCGCTTAATTGGAGGGTCCACCATAGTTGGACACAGCACGGCCAGTTCGTTTGACCTTTTGGTGTAAGCTTCAATTTCCGATCCAGTCATCTTCAGATGGTACAACTCATCCTCCAGCTTATGGATGTCTTCCCGAGTACAATACTCTCTCTTGATCAGTTCTTTGAAATCATTCCAGGGTGTGGCGTTAGCAGCTGCCAACCCTAAAATCTGAACTTGGGCGTTCCACCAAGTTAGTGCTATTCCTTCTAGCGTGCCAGTGGCGTATTTCACCCTGCGAGCCTCAGGGCATTCACACATCTCGAACACAGACTCGAGCTTTTCAAACCAGTGGAGGAGACCAACTGCCCCCTCTGTGCCGCTGAAAGTACTTGGACGACAGTCCATGAAGTTCTTGAAAGTGCAGACAGGTTGCTGCGCGTGTTGACCTATTGTGTATGAATAGGACGAGATTAAATACGAGAGTTAATGCAGGATCTAAGGATCCTAGTATGAGTCTATACTGCAGGGTATACTACCTGCTTGAGCAGCTGCAAGTGCCGCAGCAACTTGAGCTTGAACGAGAGCCTCTAGCTGGGCTTGAGTCATGTTAATTCGTCCAGACATGATCTTCATTGTAAAAGTAGCGTAAGTGAGAGTGGTTCGCGAATAGTGCGATGACAGAAAAGCGTAAGCACGTAGGTATTCTCATGTAATAAAGTCACGTGTATCTAAGCGTAATGCGAGCAAAGTCCTATATAGTTCTAGCATGCAGGTAATAAACATAAACCTTATTACCTAGGATGTCGAGTTTTCCACGTGGAGCGAAGCGTCGTTGTGGATCGTTGAGAGCACTGTACTGGTTATAGTCTGGTTTTAATAAAAACGTTTTCCCATATTAAAACCAAGTTCTCTATAACCAATGGCTCTGATACCAATCTGTCACACCCCCAAAATCCACCTGCGGAGTATCACCGCTTGGGAGCGTGACTGACCAGGATCAAGCCACCAATCATATTGAACATGTAAATAAATAGTAATAATTATCCATCAATACGAAAGGTGTTTATCAAAACCAACATAAGTAAACGTAGCGGAAGCATTAAAGTAAAAACCCAATCGTAAGTATCAATGTATGAAATGTTATAAGTGTTTAATAAGCGTTCACGATCCATTGCCCACAACGACCTGCTCCTCCATGTGCAAGCTCCAAATAGTACCTAAGGTCCTGCAAGGCATGCAGCAGAGAGTCAACAACTAGTTGAGCGAGTTCACAGAAAGTAAGAGCGTAATAGTAAGTTCATGAGTATCAGGTGGCTCTACAGGGCCGATATAGGTCTCTATTGGTGGGGGCTTCCCATGTTATTAATCCACTAGACTATGCGTAACCATAAGTGTTCTTCACAACCGAGAACAGTAATACGTACAAGTTTACGTAGGATTTACGTAAGTATCCTTCACAACCGAGGATAGGGTACGTGGGGGTTTACGTAGGTTTTACGTAAGTGCCTGACACAACCGAGGCAGTAGTGAGTATCCGTTCACGCAGGTTTTACGTGAGTATCCTTCACAACCGAGGATAGCGAGTAGCATAAGTATACGTAGGTTTTACGTATGTATCCTGCACAACCGAGGACGATGGTATGGTAGTCTAGTAATGGTATCCGTATGAATCTATTCAACCTTATCCTTTCAATCCCATTCCCAACACCCCGGGAATCCCATGCCTTGGTAAGAGTGTGAACTCACCTTGGGTTGCTCGGCAGATACACAAAAAAGGGTTTCTTGAACTAAAGTGGTCAATCTCGTCCTAACAGGGTTACCACACAAGTCAGGTTTTGACTTCAAGTAATGCACGTTGGTTTCACAAATTAAACATGTGAAGATCATGGCAAACACGTATTGCACATAAACAGTCAGAGCATAACATTCACCACTTGCGCGTCTCGGATGGTTGGGCCATCAAGCTTGTGCGAGCCCAACCATCTTGTGCGATTCAATGTCCAAGCCCAACAAATCCCCGGCCCAACATACAAGCAATCAGCTTAACACATTACGGCCCAAATAACACATTAACAAACATCTTGTTCGATCATCTCTGATACCCAGCTCATGTCTACGGCCCAACAGTTAAGAAGTTCACATAAGAATCTCAGCCCAAACAAACAAAATAGAATTAACTAGTGCGGCCCAGTTAACCTTGTGCGACCTGGTTAACCTTGTGCGATCAAGTCCAGCCCAACAACCATCCGGCCCAGACAACATAAACCGGCCTTGTGCGAGTGGGTCTTGGGCTTGCTCGGTCAAATAACATAATTTCATAAAAGTGTGTGGCCCAACCCCTTGTGCGATCAGCACTACTTGTGCGATCCACCGGGCGTTGTGCGATCATACAAAAGCTAAGCAGTACCATGTGTTTTATACGTTTGTGCAATGCACTTGTGCGATTGGGCCACCTTGTACGATCAGATCGGATCGTGTAGGATTTAATCTTGTGCGGTTCGGAATCTCGTGCGATTGATTAAGTATTTCCGGATATTATGCACAATCGGTTACAACTAATTAAATGGTTTCCAAATTCATGATGTCAATCAACAGAAACAGTTTCTAAACCAAAACAATTATCGATCAAACAAGCACATCTAGCATTCAATTTCACATGAACCCTAATCTAATCAAAACATAAACAATATTTCCATCATCTTATCAAATATCATTCGATTAATATGACACGTCCGATTAGTGTGAACCATTATTCAATACATTCATGAGAGCCGAACACAACAACAACATAACCGATTACAATCATTTAGAACTTAAATCATCACACCAATCCATCCGACAACAAGGCATAGCAACCTACTAACATCAATTCGGTTCTAGCTTATTATCATGCAATACCATTTACAAGAACAACACCTATCCAATCCTAATCGGTTGATCTAAGCATGGAACATATAGTCATTCAACAAGAAAACAACAACAAGATACTAACCGATATGAAAGAGGGTGAACAAGAATTGATCCAGCGAGTAATCTTGGTGCCGTCGGCTTCGAAGGAGAGAAGAGGGAGCTAGGGTTTTGTGTGTGTGGAGTGTTTTGCAAGTTGTGAGAATGTTACCAACATTCTAAGTGTTATTCGGCTAGGGAAGATGGGCCGAACCCACTTGGGCTGCCCTAATGGTCCGCATGCAAGTGTAAAGCCCGAATGGACTTGTGCGATCAAGTGGGTGTTGTGCGATCGGGCCATTAACATACATACATACATATAATATATACACAACACACGTAACACATCATTCATTAAATCACATAATCTAGCTCACATAAGCACGTAACGTTACACAAAGTAAGTCTAAAGTTCGAGTTGTCACATTATACTTCGGGGGTGGAATACATGTTTACAAATTATTTCAGACATTTTATAATTGGTATGATTAGCTTAAGGAGGGGTTTTTATTACGCGATCAAGTGAGTGGTGGGCATGACACTTAAGGCCATTAATCCTCATCGTAGGACCACGGGACACGAGTGATAGATCTATTTTGGTGTAGCGAGCCCACACCCATGAGGCCGGGGGCCCATAGTGGTGACTATGTCTTCATACCGGAGACAAATTTGCTAGGTTTGAGTCTTCCTGCATCATTCAAATATACTATTGGATTTGCAACCCAGTGGTGATCATTTTTTTCCTTATTGCTACATACCAGGGACTATTTTACTTACAGACATATTAAACGGTTTATACACACAGACTTACACATGAACTCGCTCAACTTTTTGTTGACTTTTTAAACTACATGTATTTCAGGTAATTAATTTGGATCTGGCAAGTGATGCATGATTAGCTGCGTACTTAATAAGGATGTCATCCGGAGTCGTAGGTTTGGGAAGTGTAACTCCTTCCTGGACGAGTTGCATGTCTCAAGTCCTTGTGTCGTTGGTAGCTTTTCGTCGAGTCTTATGAACTCATTTTTAAATAAGTCATGTTTTGTAAACGTATAGTGTGGTTGATGTTTTTGTTTCAAGACAATATGATATTCATTTTTAACTATTTTAATGGATGAACATCAAGTATTTTTATCATATAGCATGTTGTGATTGTTGCTATGGTATTAAGAAGTCACACCAAATAAACCCACATTTCCGCAAAAGCCAGGGTGTGACAGCTTGGTATCAGAGCCTCGATCATAGCGAACTAGGATTCCTTCTCGAGTCTAGACTATGATCATTAGGGCTCTCACGAAAATGTTTTCAAACGTTTTTACATTTGCATACACTAAAAGTCCAGATCCAGGGGATGACCTATTTTTGTTTGCTCAAGGGGACCCGAAATCGGCTAGGGTGATTATGGACTTGCTGGATAAATTCAAGAACATGTCTGGACTTGTCCCTAGTTTGCTAAAGAGTACGGTTTTTTTCGGTAATGTGGCTGATTCTGTGAAAGCTCGTATTCTAGCTATTATGCCATTTGAGGAAGGGGTTCTCCCAGTGAAGTATCTTGGGGTTCCGCTTATCTCGTCTCGCCTCTATTACAAAGATTGTAAAGTTTTGGTGGATAGAATGGAAGCTAGAATTACTGATTGGAAAAATAAGAGTTTATCTTTCGCGGGCAGGTTACAGCTTATTAGATCGGTTTTATCTTCGTTGCATGTTTATTGGGCTTCGGTCTTTATTCTCCCTAAACGTATCATCAATGATCTGGAGGAACGCATGCGGAGGTTTCTTTGGGCTCAAGGAAATGGCAGTAAAGGTAAAGCTAAGGTTAACTGGAAAATGGTTTGCTTGCCTAGAACAGAAGGGGGGTTGGGCATCCGTAGGATCGGGGATATGAATAAAGCTCTAATGGTGGTGCACATTTGGAGTTTGCTTACGAACCGGGAATCGCTATGGGTCAAATGGATTCATGCATACCGTATTCGCGAGAGGAACTTTTGGGATGTTCCAGTAAAAAACAACATAACCTGGAGTTGGCGTAAGATGTTAGGACTACGACAGAGTATTCGAAATAATATATGGGTGAACCTTGGAGATGGTGCGAACACATGTGTTTGGTTTGATAAATGGGATGCAATGTGTCCGCTTGGTAATTTTATTTCTCCTAGAACCATTGCTAATGCGGGTTTTGATATGAGCTCTTGTGTAGCTGATGTTTGCATTAATGGCGAATGGGTGTGGCCGGAGGCTTGGTTTACTCGGTTTCCGGGTTTGCTCGATATGCAGGCTCCGGATTTAAACGCAAATGATCATGATAGGTTGGTTTGGTGTACAAATGGCGGTCGAAAAACTGATTTTAGTACGTCAACGGCGTGGGATGATTTGAGGCATTCGCATAATGAGGTCCAATGGGCGAGTATAGTCTGGTTTCTGCAAGCTATACCTCGCCACTCTTTTCTCTTATGGCTGCTTGTTCTAAGAAAATTGAAAACCCATGATGTCATGAGTCGATGGAACACGGGTAATATGAATCTTAACCTGTTATGCTGCTCGTTGTGTTCAAGGGGTCCTGACTCGCATGAGCACTTGTTTTTTGAGTGTGATGAAGCCAAGAATATTTGGTATGGGGTTCGGGAAAGAGCTGGCATGGGCGCTATTCAGAATTCGTGGAATGATATTTTTGAGTACCTGTTAAGTATAGCTAACTCAAAAAAGGCTGCAAATGTTATTGCGAAGCTGGTTGTTGGTGCAACAGTCTACTTTGTATGGGAGGAACGGAATAGAAGACTATTCACACCGAAAAGGAGAACAAAAGAACAGCTTATAGAGGTCGTATTGTCTACGGTCCGAATGAAGCTACACACCATGAGGTTTCATTATTCTGTCCACACGATGCGTGTTTTGCAGGAGTGGAGCTTACCCCGAGGGTTGCTAGTTGCGGATGACGATTGTGGCTGATTAGTTGTTTGCGTTATATTGTATTAGAGTTTGAAAGGCTCGAGTAGTACTGATAGTGCGATTTGTTTGTTTGTGTCGCTTGTTTTCTCTTGTATGGCATGTCATACTTGAGCACTGGAGGTGTTTTTTGCCTTCACTTGTTTTATTTGGTTTGGTGGTAATAAAATTTAACCGGGGTAACCCTTTACCCAAAAAAGTCCAGATCCAGGGCACAAACATTTTTACAAACAAAAAGGGGCACAAATACACTTTTCAAAATTTTTGTATCAGTCTTAGAGACTGAGGGAGTTCAGTCTTAGAGACTGAGGGATTCAATCTTAGAGATTGGGGATGTTTAGCCTTAGAGGCTGGGGAAAAATTGAGTCTTAGAGACTGGGAGGTTGCTCTTAGAGGCCAGGGAGTTAGTCTGAGAGACTAGGGAATTCAGTCTTAGAGATTGGGTGGGATAGTCTGGGAAGACTAGGATGCATACATGACTTCATTATTATTTGTTTACATGCTTACCTTATTTGTGTGCATATGTTGTGGTTGGGTTACAGACACCATGGCATCATCCGGTAGTGGAGTATCCGACGCGAGTGACCCGAGGACTCTTACCTCTGATGACGAGATGGCCACTGATTCGGGAGTTTACACCTTAGACACCACGAGTACAGACGAAGACGACTTTCAGCCTTTTGCCCTACCGATCTTCGGAGATGATGTACCCTTAGCTGACGGCCCACCAGGAGAGGACCTACCCCTTGTTCCAATCCTTGCCCCTCTCCCCTTCGCTGCAGTTCCCTTTGAGGAACAACCTATCGACGCGTTACCCGATGGTGACATCGACCTGCTCATCGAGGGTCCCCCGGAGGGAGACCAGGATGGTGGGGCCCCGGTGGAGGACGGTGTTCCGCATGTTGATATCCCAGATGCTGATCCTATTGTTCCCATGGTCGAGCTTCCTGATATGGAGGTTCAGTCCGATTCGTCCGCTTCAGGTTCTATTGAGTCGATAGCTTCACATATCCCACCGTTGGGACTCGGTTCCATTCCTCGCATGGACGCTGATGAGGAGATGGAGTTGGAGCAGCCTGATGAGGCTCCTGCTCATCCAGATGATCCGATTCCTGCCATGCTTGTTGATTATCAGCCCGCTCCAGTCACTTCCGAGCCCGTTCTTGCCATTGACCCTGTTCCTATCTTTGATGCACCCGTTGTTGCACCACCAGCTGTTGAGATACCTGATCCCATGGCGATTTTTGATGACCTTGCACCGTTCGCTACCCACATTGACCCGAGGTACGCCCACTCCAGCAATGGGTGGATTGAGGAGGATGACTACCCTCCGTACGTAGTCCCAGTCACTCCCCCTCCCGCACCCATCGCTGTACCACTCGATGCTCCCTTGTTTCCTCCATCCTCATCCGATACTCACCGCACCGACCTTCCTATCACCTTCCTTCAGGACATTCCTCCGCCCCAACCTGGGGAGGGATCGTCGAGCCAGCTTTTCGGGCACATCCCATTCATGCCAGAGGTTAGCCAGTTCTTACCGCAGGTCCCTTATTCAGATTTTGTTCCACCAGTGTCACTTTCTGCACCTTTCGAGACCCAGTTACCCCATGTCACTTCACAGTTTGTATTTACCCCACACATTACACTTCCGGTTTCAGCCCCGATGGGTGAACCATCCCTATGGTCAGTACCCCACGTCATGCCTGCATCTGACCCTTATCATCCATTTTATGACGGATTCTCTGTGGAGGACACGCTCACGTCGCTGCAGTTACGGCGGGATGCCTTGCGGCAATGTGTCCAGCGGTTGGAGAGAGCTCCACATCCTCACTGTCCCTGTCAGACTCAGTTTTCAGCATCACACACTTCTTTTCCCTCATTTCAGGATTCAGACGTTCATTTCCTCCCTCTCGATCGACAGGTTGCTTTCGTGTTGCGTTTTGCCTATGCACTTGAGGTGGACTTGGTGCAGTTGCGCCGATTGATTTTCTCTCGTTTTCCACCTCCTCCTCCACCGTCAGCTTAGGGATATACTCGGGCAACAGAGATTTCAGATCGGCTACTCTTAGTGGGAAGACAGTGCTAGAGCCATTATTATGAAGACTTTTTTTTTTGAGACCACGATTTTGGTTTTTGGTTTATTTGTTATTGTACTCAGACATATATTTTGACACATGGTAAAATGGTGAGATTGTATTGGTGGTTTGTTTATGAAACATTAATCGCAAGTCCTTTAATTTCATGCATTGTTGATCATTTGTTATGGTTATGACATGAGATGTTATGTGGATGATGAATGTTACAATGTATACGTATAATTATTATACTTACTATGACCTGACCAATATGGAACATCCTCTAGGAAATGCCTCCTCGACGTGACGCATGCTTGCCGACTAACCAAGCAGAACTACAAGGAATCATCGCTGCCGCTATTGCGCAGTATGCTGCTTCTCAAGGAGAAACAAGCGGCAACATTCCGAACAGCAACAACAACCCTCTCAACGGTTGTACCTACAAGCAATTCCTAGATTGTAAGCCCTTGAACTATGACGGCACTGGGGGTGTTGTTGCTTTCGTTAGATGGACGGAGAAGACGGATTCCGTTATAAGGATGAGCAAGTGTGCTCTCGAGCACCAAGTTACGTATATCTCAGGGCTCTTTCTTGATGGTGCCCTATCATGGTGGAACCTTCAAGTACAGACCCTAGGGGAAGCAGCGGCGTATGCTATGACATGGACTGAGCTGAAGGAGCTCATGAGGAAGAAATACTGTTCTCGGGCCGAGATACAGAAACTGGAAACTGAGTTCTGGCACCTCAAAATGGACGGCCCAAAGATTGCTGAATATGTGCAAAGGTTTCACGACTTGTCGCGCGTTGTGCCGTATATGGTTGAGCCTGAGTTTAAACGCATTGAGCGTTTCATCTGGGGATTGGCACCCCAAATCATGAGCATGGTAACGACGTCCAAACCCCCAACGATTACCGAAGCCATTGATCTCAGTGTGGCACTTACAGAGGAAGCCATCAGATTGAACAAATTTTTAATCTCTGAACCGAAAAAGAAGGAAACACATGTTGAATCGTCGCCAAGGGAGAACAAGAGGAAGTTCTCATATTTGAAAAAGGGCACTAGCAGTGTTAGCAAGAGGGAAGAAGGAAGTGCACCAGCCAGGGCCGGAACTGGTGCCGAAAACAGAGGAAGAGGATACATGGGCACTCTGCCCAAGTGTGGTACATATCAGTTCCATCATCCCGGCCCATGCCGACTCAGGAAATGCGAATCTTGCGGGAAGACAGGCCATTCAAAGGAGACGTGTTGGGTTGGATTAGGCCAAGGTGGCCAAAGGGGTTACAACAACAACAACTGCGGTAATGGAAACAGACCGCAAGGAAATAATGGGGGAAACGGAAATCGTGGAAATGCCCCGAATCAAGCTGGTAACCGGGGAACAAACGGGAATCGAAACGGAAATGGTAATGGTAATGGTAATCGGAATGGCCGAGGGCCAGGATGCTTCAACTGCGGGGACGTTGGGCACTTCAAGAGGGAATGCCCAAAGATAAATCAAGCTCAAGGCTGAGTTTTTAACATTGGTGCGAGGGAAGCGCGCCAGGATCCGAATGTTGTCACTGGTACGGTCCCTATAAATCAACGCTATGCATCTGTTCTTTTTGATACTGGTGCCGATTATAGTTTCGTATCGTTAGACTTTAAGAACATGCTTGGGTTAACCGCTAGTAAGTTAGACGTTCCGTACTCTATTGAATTGGCGAATGGAAAACTAGTGGAAACGGGTGAAGTTATTAGGGGATGCATGATAGAACTGGGAGGACACGAATTTACGCTAGACCTACTGCCAGTCGAGTTGGGAAGCTTCGACGTGGTAATAGGGATGGATTGGCTGTCTAGCAACAAAGCCGAAGTGGTTTGTCACGAAAAGACCATCCGCATCCCAATGGCCGATGGAGAGGCGATTGTAGTTCACGGAGAGAAGCGCGATACGCCATTGAGGATCATTAGCTGCTTGAAAGCTAGGAAGTGTTTGAAGAAAGGATGTGTTTCCTTCTTGGCACATATCATTGATAAGGAGGCCGCTGAGCCAAAGATCGAAGACATTCCTGTCGTGAAGGAATATCCTGAAGTCTTTCCAGAAGACTTACCAGGATTGCCGCCTCCAAGACAAGTCGAGTTTCACATAGACTTAGTTCCAGGTGCCGCGCCTGTGGCTAAGGCACCCTATCGACTTGCACCTTCAGAGATGCAAGAACTGTCAACGCAACTCCAAGAGCTGTTAGATAAAGGATTCATCAGACCAAGCTTCTCGCCTTGGGGAGCTCCAGTTTTGTTCGTTAAGAAGAAGGATGGTAGCTTTCGCATGTGTATAGACTACCGCGAGCTTAACAAGTTGACTGTCAAGAACAGATATCCTTTGCCAAGGATCGATGACCTGTTCGATCAACTACAAGGTTCGAGTTTTTACTCAAAGATCGATCTAAGATCAGGTTATCACCAGTTGAGAATACAAGAGGAAAGTATTCCCAAAACTGCTTTTAGAACTCGATATGGACATTACGAGTTTCTGGTTATGCCGTTTGGGTTGACAAACGCTCCAGCAGTTTTCATGGACTTGATGAATAGAGTCTGCAAGCCGTACCTCGACAAGTTTGTAACCGTATTCATTGACGATATTTTGATCTACTCGAAGACGAAGGAAGAGCACGAGCAACACTTGAGAGCTATTCTAGAGCTGCTTAAGAAGGAGAAGTTGTACGCTAAGTTCTCGAAGTGTGAGTTTTGGTTACGCGAAGTCCAGTTTCTTGGACATGTGGTTAATGGAAGTGGAATCCATGTGGATCCCACAAAGATCGAGGCGATCAAGAATTGGGAGTCACCAAAAACGCCAACCGAGATTCGGCAATTCTTAGGTTTGGCTGGGTATTATCGAAGGTTCATTGAAGATTTTTCCAAAATCGCTCAACCTCTCACCGCACTTACTCAGAAGGACAAGAAGTTTGATTGGAGCGATAAGCAAGAAGAAGCGTTTCAATTGTTGAAAAACAAGATTTGTGACGCACCGATTTTAGCTCTACCCGAAGGCACGGACGACTTCGTGGTATACTGTGACGCCTCGCGTCAGGGTTTAGGCTGCGTGTTGATGCAGCGACAGAAGGTCATAGCCTATGCTTCACGCCAACTGAAGGTACATGAGAAAAACTACACCACGCATGACTTAGAGTTAGGCGCCGTAGTGTTCGCATTGAAGATCTGGCGACACTACTTGTATGGAACAAGATGTACAATCTTCACTGATCACAAGAGTTTACAGCACATCTTTGATCAAAAGGAACTTAACATGAGACAGAGACGTTGGGTTGAACTGTTGAACGACTATGACTGTGAAATCAAGTATCACCCAGGAAAGGCGAATGTAGTTGCTGATGCCTTGAGTCGAAAAGAAAGGATTAAACCCATAAGGGTTAGGGCTTTAGAAATGATTGTCCAGACAGACCTCTCGTTGCGCATTCGTGCTGCGCAGAGAGAAGCTTTGAAAGAAAGCAATATTGAGGATGAGTATCTCCATGGAATGGAGAAACAATTAGTGCCAAACAAGGAAGGAACCCTGCGTTTCATGAATCGAATTTGGGTTCCTCTGTTTGGAGGATTGAGGAAGGTTATATTCGATGAGGCTCACAAGTCACGATACTCGATTCATCCAGGAGCAGATAAAATGTACCAAGATCTTAAGGATTTCTACTGGTGGCCTAGGATGAAAGGCGATGTTGCGGTATATGTTGGCAAATGTTTAACTTGCGCCAAGGTTAAAGCCGAGTACCAGAAGCCTTCAGGTCTCCTGCAACAACCTGTAATACCCCAATGGAAATGGGAACAGATTTCCATGGACTTCATAACGAAATTGCCAAAGACACCCAAGGGCCATGATACAATTTGGGTAATTGTAGACCGACTGACAAAGTCTGCGCACTTCCTGCCGATCAAGGAAAAGGACAACACGAGTAAACTTGCTGAAATATACATGAGGGAGATTGTTGCACGTAATGGAGTGCCTCTCTCGATTATCTCTGATAGAGATGGACGCTTCGTATCAAGGATTTGGCAGTCCTTCCAAGAAGCATTTGGTTCTCAGTTAAATCTGAGTACAGCGTTTCACCCAGAAACGGACAGCCAGAGTGAACGAACGATTCAGACATTGGAAGATATGCTGAGAGCATGTGTAATGGACCTGGGTGGTAGCTGGGACAAACACTTACCCTTGGTCGAATTTTCATACAACAACAGCTACCACACCAGTATTGGAGTCGCGCCATTCGAAGCTCTTTATGGACGAATGTGTCGATCACCGCTATGCTGGGCTGATGCGGGTGATAGACAGCTGGTTGGCCCCGAAATGGTTCAGGAAACAACCGACAAGATCTTTCAAATTCGAAAACGCATCGAGGCAGCTCGCGACAGATAGAGAGGCTACGCAAACCAAAGAAGGAAACCTTTAGAGTTTCAAGTTGGGGATATGGTTTTGTTAAAGGTTTCACCCTGGAAGGGTCTAGCACGCTTTGGAAAGCGTGGGAAGTTGAATCCGCGCTACATTGGTCCTTTCAAAATTCTGCAAAGGATTGGACTTGTAGCATACAAGTTGGACTTACCTGCGGAACTTAATGGTGTTCATGATACATTCCATGTATCGAACCTGAAGAAGAGTCCGACTCAAGAGACAGTTGTCATTCCTGCTGACGAGGTCCAAATCGATGACACACTCCACTTTGTTGAGGAACCGGTTGAGGTTACGGATTGGAAGATTAATAAGACACGTCGGAGTAGTGTCAAACTCGTTAAAGTTCGATGGAATGCACGACACGGCCCGGAGTTCACGTGGGAGCGTGAGGATCGTATGAAGGCCAAGTACCCACATTTATTCCCCAAGACCCCTGCAACTAGAAGTAGAACCTAAAATTTCGGGACGAAATTTTCTTAACAGGGGGAGAATGTGACAACCCGTACAATTACAGGTACTGTACAAATTAATTAACCCTAATTATGTGCTTAATGACTGTGCTTGACTACATCTGACACTTTAAACTGCTTACTGATTCATGTTATATACATACATGTGCATTCTTTACATATAGTCACTCTAATTATTTCATACAGACTCTTAGTGACAAACCTGTTGCACAAAGCACAGTTAGCACAGTAAGCGGATAACTCAGACACATACTGACAATGCCAGCACTTAGACAGATACTATTTTTAGGTCAGTATGGGCCAGGGATAAAACACTACACCAGTATGGAGTGTAGGGAAGTGAGGACCATAAGACTATGTCACTAGGTGATAGTTTGAGTGCCGGAAAGTGCCTAAAACACAATTTAATTACAGAATTCCGCATTTTTAGTAACAACTCAGCTTTTAACACACTCATATTATACAGAGTATTGACTAAATGGTCCTGGACACTTTCCTAAGTGTTGGAATTAATTTCGTTACAAAAAGATGCACAAAAGACGCTTTACGGGACAATTAAACGCTTTAACAGAACCATGCGGAACCGAACAACCAGACATTACCCGAGACACGAAAATATTGTTAGAAATATTCTTTTATCATTTTATATTAATTATGATCATAAAAATCCCTATACACCATGTAAACATGACATACACCCACTATACTTGTAAATACCCTTAACCTTTTAATAATTACCTACTAATTAACAAAAAATTACACTATACCCCCCCATAACCGAAAATCTGCCCAAATTATTAAAGAATATTTTGTTTAAATCTTGTGTAAGGTGAATCTTATTTCCATTGGCCAAGAGGATGGGTATGATTACCCTAACTTCTAGTTGTGCATGTTTCCAAGGGAACTCCATCATTACAAAAACTTCAACCAATCTCCTCCTTCCTCTCTCTAAATTTAAGGCTCATATACCCCCCCCCCTCTCTCCATAGCCGAAATCACCACCATCACTCTCACATCCTCCATTTTCTTCTCCATCAAGCTCTCTTTCAAGTTGTGAAGTTCATCCATAGAGGTGCTAGATTGAAGGTGTTCAAGGAAGTTTGATTCAAGCTTTGTCACCAACTTTTCACCATCATCTCATCCTAAGATTACTACCCTAGCCTTGTGCTAGTAGTAAGTCCCTTCAAACTCTTGTTCCACCTTGATTCTTGTTACGATTTGTTGAATGTTCATCACACACAAAAGTTTAAACACTAAAATATGAACCTAAGTTTCTGCCTAAAAACCACATATAAAAAGGTTGTGTGAGGTTGAAATCTGAATGGTTTAGGGTTGGTTAAAGCATGATTGAAGTTTTAACATTTGTTCATCAATAAACCATGGTTAGGATCTTCGTTTATGCACTTTTAGTCACCTCTACAATATAAACAGCTTGCTGAGTTGGATTTTCAGCCAAATTTAACAGGCTGTAACGGGATCATTTTAAATCGAAAAACGGATTTTCTAAAACCTAAAATGAGTGTTTTGGAATAAGTAAACAAATGGCATTGGAATCATAATTTTTCGAGACCGTTTACTATTTTTAAAAGACTATTTTTGTACAGCAGCTCAAGCTGCATTCTTATTGCAGAAAAAGTATGTTATTTTCGGAGTCATAACTTAAAACCTGAGTAAAATCAACTCATGAAATTTTTACAGAAGATAGACACCATTGTCAGGACGACCCTCCAACTAGAATTTCATCAAACGGACTTACGGTTAATTTTTAGTGAATATTTCCGTAAACTGCAATCAGAAGGTAACAAATCTGATTACAATTGAGAAAATGATTTTCTATAAAATATGGGTAAAGAATTGGACTTTGATATTTTTATACAATAAACTTTGGAACATATGTGACATTTTGTAAAAATTTGGTAATTTTTAGAAAAGGTTAACTATTTTATAAAAATCCTTGAAAACAGTCCGGTTTCGAGTAATAAAGCTGAAATAAAGTAAGTAACGTTTTGTGTGTCTATGTGTTGGTTTGGTTATTGAAAATGAACTATTGGTTATATATAAAAGAAAATGATATGCTATTTAAGCATGGACACCTCTATTTACAGAGGAGACTCTGCCGAAATTTTCCGAGAATCCGAACACTTAGTAAAATATTCGAGAAAATAGATACGAAATAGTTTTCTAACTATTTTTCTAAGAACGATAGTTAAGTTAAATAATTATTATTGTTTTAACAAAATAATAACTAAGTAACGCAAATCAAAACACTAAACTCTAAGCCAAGGCACGGCCCGTTCGTCTAATAGACATTAGTACGTTGTAGGTTGTCGTGTAGGGGAAAGAGTTTAAGTTCGAGTCAAGACGCACTACGGTGAGTTCATGACCCCCTATTCCTTTACTGTTTTTGGTTTTATACTTCGGGGGTGGAATACATGTTTACAAATTATTTCAGACATTTTATAATTGGTATGATTATCTTAAGGAGGGGTTTTTATTACGCGATCAAGTGAGTGGTGGACATGACACTTAAGGCCATTAATCCTCATCGTAGGACCACGGGACATGAGTGATAGATCTATTTGGGTGTAGCGAGCCCACACCCATGAGGCCGGGGCCCATATGTGACAACCCTCACTAAACCAGGTATCCGTACGATTTAATTAATAATTAATTGCTGCTTAATTACTGTGCTTACTTGAAATTACTGGTGAACTGCTACTTGACTGTTGATACTTGAACATATCTGCATCATACTTTGATTTATGTCACTACATTATTTACATGCTGAACTTTAGTGACAAACATGATGCACAAAAGCACAGTAGCACTATGAACGGATAACCTATTGAACATGCTGATAAAGCCAGCATCAGGCAGACACTGCCTCTAAGGCCTGTATGAGCCAGAAATATTTTACTACACCCATAGTGAGTGTAGGGATACAAGGGTTGTAGAACTGCGTCTCTAGGAATAAGTTACAGTGACTGGATGTGCCTAAAACGTACACTAAGCACAAAACACAGCACTTTAATTAACATATCAGCTTCTGGCTAACTAATAAAGTGCCAAAACATGAGGAAAATATTCCTGACACTTTGAAGAATAAGTTGTGTCACTAAAAATGTTATTAACGACACTTTAAAGCTTTATTAAGCACTTTAACGAATTACTATCCAACCGAACAACCGGACTATACCCGGAACATGAAAATTTTGACATTTACATTATTTATCTTTTCTGAGCCAGTTAGGGTCCCTGAACACCCTAACACCCGCTATAAAGCACAACACACCACTAACCAAGTTAATCCCTAAACTAACTTGGGAAACGGGGTTTGCGTCAAGGGGATCCCATGTCTCCGTATTTGTTCACGCTTGTTATGGAGGTGCTTACGTTAGGTCTCCAAAAGGCTGCTAGTGCCAGCTCGTTGTTCCAATACCACGCTCAGTGTAAGAAACAAAAGATTATAAACGTATCGTTTGCTGATGATTTGTTCATATTTGTGCATGGAAGTACTTATTCGGTAAGTAAGATAAAGGCCGCTTTGGAGGAGTTCACGGAAATGTCGGGTATGGTCCCGAGCCTTGCTAAAAGCACGGTGTTTTTCTGTAATGTGCCGCAACATGTTCGACAGGAAATTCTTAATATTATGCCATTTCAAGAAGGGTCCTTGCCTGTTCGATATTTAGGGGTGCCGTTGATTTCGTCAAAGTTGACCGCTAGCCACTGTAGAGTCCTCGTTGACCGAATGGACAAAAAGATTAACAACTGGATGACAAAAACCCTTTCCTTTGCGGGTAGGCTTCAGCTTATCAACTCCGTACTTTCAGCAATGCATATTTACTGGGCTTCAGTTTTTATTATTCCGGCTAGTGTCATAAATGACCTGGAGAAACGTATGCGTCGCTTCCTCTGGAATGCGGGTAATGTTGGTAAGGTTAAAGCTAAAGTTGCGTGGAACGATGTATGTCTTCCGAAACAAGAGGGTGGCCTAGGCATCAGGCGGGTTGGGGATGTAAACAAAGCTCTAATCGCTAACCATATATGGAGCATTCTGGTCAAACGCAAGTCTTTATGGGTGCAATGGATCTATGATTATAAAGTAAAGGATCAGAATTTCTGGGAGATTCAATGTAGGGGTGGTATGAGTTGGGGATGGCGGAAGATTCTTTCCATTCGTAACATTGTTCGGCCTTTCATTTGGAAACTCATTCGGTCTGGTAGGCAAACTAACGCTTGGAGCGACAACTGGTGTCACTTGAGTCCTCTTAGGGCGATGATAACTCCAAGACGAATTGCAAATGCGGGTTTTAACCTCAGTTCTTCAGTTGCGGATTTACTTGACAGCAATGGCCAATGGAATTGGCCTCAAGCGTGGTATGACCTCTACCCAGTTTTGATCGGGTTGAGCATTGATATGCCTAATCCTCAGTTACGGGATCTTACGGTTTGGAGGGATTTAGAGGGCAACCAGCGACAGTTTTCATCGTTGGAAGTTTGGCACAACATTCGCACCCGAGATTCTCCTGTGAGCTGGGCGAATATGGTTTGGTTTAGCCAGTGTATCCCACGACATTCTTTTCACCTTTGGTTGGTCATAAAAAATAAGTTGCGAACTCAGGACCGGTTGCGTGTTTGGGAAGCGGGTAGTGAAACAAACTTAAGGCTCATGTGCTGCCCTCTTTGCCAGCATGATCGAGATTCTAGAGATCATCTGTTCTTCTCTTGTGATTTTGCTTCGCAGGTCTGGAGGGACGTAAGGGCTATGGTTGATATGGATACCGTTTCTGGATCTTGGGTTTCAATTTTGGAGTGGATGGAGCGGCACTCGAATTCTAATAGCCTAGAACGTGTGGTTTGTAAGTTGGTCATAGCGGCTGCGACGTATTTTATTTGGCAGGAACGCAATAATAGGCTCTTCAACAGAATTCATGGTTCGGTGAGTCAGGTTGCTGAGAAGATTAAAAATACTGTCCAACTTCGGTTGATGGATTTCAAGCTTCAAAAGCATACGGAGTACAACAGAGTTCAAATGAGGTGGCAGATCCCAGCTAGGGTGCTGATTGAAGACCCGGGTTAGAGGTTCTTGATGGGGGGTGTTTAGTTTGATAGTTTTGTTGCTGGCCGTGTTCTTTTGTTTTCGGGTTGTTCTTTATTTTTTTGGTTGTTGTGTTTGGGTTTTGTTTTGGATTGGTTGTCTTGACTTGTAGTGTGTGTCAGTGTTTTGGCACACCCTGTTCTTTCGTTTGGTGATTTATAAAATTTACCGGGGTAACCCTTTACCCAAAAAAACTTGGTTTAACCTAACTAAATACTTAACTAGCTAGTTGGAAATGAACTAGTACCCCCCCCCCCCCATTGTAATCGGCCCAAACTAGGGGGACATACTTGTCCTATTTGTTGAATATTATATTAAGTATGTCTAGTATCAATTAGACACAAAATCCATGGGTTAATCACATTAGAAATTGTCTATAAGTATGAAGGAAGGCACAAGAGAACTTTCACTTCACAAACCACTCAAACTCTCTCTCCCTCTTGCTCCCAAACTCACGGCCGAACACCCCTCCCCCTCTACACCCATTTTCGGCTCTTGATCTCCATATTCCAAGGTTGTTCAAGTGTTAAGGGTCAAGCATAAGGAGTCTTGGAGCAAACGGAAGACGAAGGACCTCTCTATCTCGCTTTTATCCACCTCTTTTTCGCATAGATTCTTCCCTAGCCTCGAGCTAGAGGTATAATACTTAAAACTCGTACTCGAACTAATCTAAGGTGGTTAATAAGATATATGATGATTAAAACTCGGAATCTTGCATTTTGAAGCATTAAAGTCTACTAAAATTACAAGTATTGTTGGTTAAAAGCATATAAGTTGTGTAAAAGTTGTAGTAACTGAAATTTGTGGTTACCTAGACCCGATCTACGTTGTGGTAGCTCGGATCACCATTTAACCCGGTTTGGTTAAGATCATGGATCTTGACATAAGCTTGTTTTGAATAAGACAAGGGTTAAAAGGTGAAACTCTACCACACGAGAAACATGAACTTGTGTAAAATTATTTTTACTTGTAAAATGGTGTTTGAAACTAGCGGATCTACGTATGTATAAATGGTATTTTCAAAGAACCACATACCAAAGAAATCATGTTTTCTAAAAAGACGGATCTTACACTAACAAGTATAATTTTTATAAACCACAAGTGTGTAAACACTTGTGGAATGAAAGATTCGACAAGATAACAAACTTGGTAAAAGATGACGAGAAGTTGTAAAGATGGATTTACTTTAAAAACAAGGTTTTTACGAGATCGATCTACTTTATATAAAGATCCACAAAATATAATGGGATTTACACTATAGTTTCGGAAAAATTACAAGTTCATGCGATTATGCGATTTACATACTTGTCGACTAGTTTGATGTGTCGGAAATTGTTTGATTGAATAAAGAAGTTGTTGGAATTGATTTTGTAAAAGAAAATGATACGCTTGAAAGCGTGGCCACCTCCAGTTACAGAGGAAACTCTGTCGAAATTTTTCTAAAAACTTAACACTTAGAATTATTTACACTACAAGTGTTAGAATTATTTTTGACATGTTTTCGAAATATAAATTTCGCCATGACTTTATTTACTAAATAATCGGAGGTGGGAATTTTCACAAAACTAAACGTGATAAGTATATAGTTGGTAAATATATTTTCACCACACTGTTTATGATTATTTTGTGAAAATACAAAAATATTATTTTTAGAGTAAAAATAATATTTTCAAACAATAACAGACCCAAAATAATACAAACGCTTACACGACAAACATATAAGTTACACCGGTAATTATTATTACCACCCGATCGTTAACACGTAACTTACACATTATACGGAAATATTCATGAACGCGTATTTTGTCAACGTATTATTTTTGGAAGTGTTATGTGAAGTAAAAATATAATATTTTTGAGAAAAATATTTATATTTTGGAGTTAGAAATAAAATATATATTAAGTGAGACTTAATGATATAATTCACACGCACATGTATTAAATCCCCCATCCTTGGGAAGGAGATTAACTACCAAGTACATACGAAAAGTAAACCCGAAATAGTTGTCTAACTATTTCCCAAAAACTTAAACTATAAAGCTAAGGCACGGCCGCCCGTCTAATAGAATTAGCACAGCTGCCTGATTTGGAGTGCTTGGTAGAGTCGCACCGACAGTGAGTTCATGTCCCCCTTTTCTCTTAACTGTTTTCAGTTTTCCAAACTGCGGGGGTGAAATACATGTTACTATGATTACGAGTACTTTTTACATGGTATGGTTAGCGTAAGGAGGGTTACTACTTAGATCATGTGAGTGGGTAGGCGGGAACTGGAGGCCATTAATCCTCATTGTAGGACCGAGCCGTAAGCGGTAGATCTATCTAGGTGTAGCGAGCCCAACCCCAGGTCCAGCATAACGGACCTCGGGGTGACTTTGTGCCCCGACGCAAAATTGCAAGGGTTGAGTCTTCCTACTTGCACTTCACACGTATAAATGGCTTTGCAAACCATTGGTGATCTCTTTTTCCTTATTTGCTACATACCAGGATTTTGATAACTACAAAGGTTTATTTACTCACTTTCGCATGAACTCGCTCAACATTATTGTTGATTTTTCAACTTACATGTATTTCAGGGAATTAAAAGATCTGGCACGGTATGGCACGTTTTCCCGCTGCACTAGTTTCCGAGGTCATCCGGGGTTTAGGGAATGTGACTCTTTCCTGGACAAGTCACAGTCTTTAAACCATATTTATCTTTTGTTTGTTTGTTGAACAATGTTATGGTTATTAGGGTGTTTTCCCGTCAAGACAATGGTATTGTATTTGGTTTTTAATACTTAATGGATGATCTTGCATGTTTTTACTTCATATAGCTTTGTTATGATTAAGCTATGGTATTAAGAAGTCACACCAAATTAACCACGCTTCCGCAAAGCCAGGGTGTGACAGCTTGGTATCAGAGCTCTGATCATAGCGAACTAGGATTCCTTCTCGAGTCTAGACTATGATCACTAGGGCTCTCACGAAAACATTTTTACTGCATACCACTTAAGTCCAGATCCAAAACGTTTTTATAAACAAATGTTGAGCACATTTTATTTGTTATTTTTAGGCTTAGTCTTGGAGGCTGAGGCTCGGTCTTGGAGGCCGAGGCTCGATCTTAGAGATCGAGGTAGATGTTTATTGTTTGAGGCTCAGTCTTGGAGGCTGAGGCTCGGTCTTGGAGGCCGAGGCTCGATCTTAGAGATCGAGGTAGATGGCTAATGAGACTAGGAAGAGTAGGCTCAGTCATGAAGGTTGAGGCTCGGTCATGGAGGCCGAGGCTCGATCTAGGAGGTCGAGGTGGATGATAGAGCAGTCTTAGAGACTGGGAAGAATTTGGCTAGTGGGACTAGGAATGTCAGTCTAGGAGACTGGGAGGCTAGTGGGACTAGGAGGATTATGTGATTTCATACTTGGTGACTTATGTGATTACTTGATTGTATGACTGATTATTTGTGCATATTTGTGTTTATGTTACAGACTCATGGACTCGCCCGGTACAGGCGACTCAGACACCACTGGACCCCTACCTGTAGTATCTGATGACCTCCCATCCTCGGAGCATGAGGTGCACACTTCTGACTACACCAGCACTGACGATGACGATTTCCAGCCCTTCGCACTACCCGAGGGTGCTGATGAGCCTGCAGATGGCCCTCCCGCTGAGTACCTACCTCTAGTAGTGATTCCGGCTCCTATACCCTTAGCCGTTTATCCAGCATATGACTTACTTCTTGACGCCGAGGCTGACGGCGATATTGATCTGTTTGAGGATGAGCCTATCGAGGATGAGATCCCGGACGCAGCCCTTCTTCCCGCTGGCGACCTTCTGATGATCGCTGGTGCTCCTGCCGAGGACTCACCCGCGCATTCACCGGTCCCAGACTCCTTCGAGTCTGTGGCATCCGCACCGTCTCACGAGGTGAGCGCACAGCACTTTGCACATGATTCGGATCCTGACCAGGCATCCTCTGCTGCACCTATTCCCAGCTTTGCGTTTGACCATGATGACATAGAGGATTCTGATCCTATCTTTCCCCCGGGATTCGACCCGGATCATGATATTGAGTTTATCCCGATGGACCAGCCCATGGAGGATCCCGCTGATCCAGTTGATCCTATTGATCCCGAATTCGATTTCGAGATGGCTTTTGATGACCCTGAGCCTGCCTTGGCTCCTGAGCAGGCAGCTGCACTAGACCCTATGCCTGAGCATGACCCCGTACATGCTGGCATCCCTGTTGAGCCTGTTCTAGCTGACCCGCCTGTTGATGATCATCTGGAGGGTGATCATGTTATTGCTGCCGATCATGTCGATCCACCTGTTGCTGATGTACCTATTGACCATCCTGTTGAGCACATTGCACCTGTCCACCCTTTTGTTGCTCCCCCACCTGATCCCGTACCACTAGAGCCCGAGCATGCACTGTTCGCGGCACACATGGATCCACCGGATGAGCATGCACAGCACGGTTGGATACCTGCTGATGAGGATGTTCCACCTTTTCCCCCTCAGATCCCTGATACACGACATGTTGATTTTTCTTCTCAGGTTCCTCAGTTTGTACCTCCAGCGAGGCCTGGAGAGGGTTCTTCAGCCCATCCTTTTGGGCATGTACCGATGTCCGTTCCTTTCATGCCACAGTTTCCACCTGTGTTACCCTCTGCTTCACCATTTCATGTGGCACCGTTTGACCCCACCAGTGAGCCATTCCTCTGGTCCTCACCGCCTGTCATGCCACCTACTGATCCTTATCATCCGTTCCATGTGGGACATACTATTGAGGACGTTTTGATGTCCTTTGTTTTTCAGCACGAGTCACACACGCAGCGTCTCCGGGAGCTTGAGAGAGCTCAGCTGCCACCATGCCAGTGCCATGGTCAGACACACCCTACTCTGCAGCCATTTCGATCATTACCCCCAGATTATGCTGCCCGCCTCTTTACACTGGAGCAGCAGGTTGCTTCTATCATTCGTACTCAGCGAGCTATGGAGGAGGACTGGCTCCAGTTACGTCGTTTGTTTTACACACACTTTCCCCCTCCTCCACCGCCATCTGTATAGAGCTCATCAGTACTGTTTGGGGTAGACGTTGGTGAGAGGACCGCGATTGCTTTTGACTGCACAGCATTTTGGAGACTACATGATGATTCTGACTTTTGACATATATTTGATGTATTTGACACTGACTTGATATAGTTTTGGACAGGGGTGATGTAGCCCCTAGTTGATTGATGATTGTATGACACAGTGATGTACTGATACACTTACTACGTGGTCTCGATATATGGCAATCGCAGTATTCTCATCATATTCGATTCGCTTGATTGTTTATATATTATTATGACATGGGATGTTGTGTGATTAGTATTTGTGATATATTGATAACATGAGATGTTATGTGCTATTACTATTACTATATACGTACGCTTTACTATGGCCTGACCGACGTAAACACATCTTTAGAAGATGCCGCCAAGACGTCAACAACAGCAAATGCCTATGACTCAGGCCGAACTACAGCAAGTCATTGCTGCTGCTATTGCTCAATATGCTGCCTCTCAAGGAGGAATGAGTGGAAGCAACTCTGGCAACACTGGCAACAATAACAATCCACGTCATGGTAACCCTAAGTCATTAAGACATACCATGACCTGAATGGATTTCCTTAGCGAGAATGCTAATGCCAAATGTATGTTATAATGTATGTGCAGGGTGCACCTACAAGCAGTTCTTGGACTGCAAGCCCGTAAACTTTGATGGCACAGGAGGTGCTGTCGCCTTTGTCCGCTGGGCTGAGAAAACTGAATCTGTTCTTCGCATGAGCAAATGCGCACCGGATCAGCAAGTCACCTATATCTCTGGGCTATTTTTGGATGGAGCCCTATCCTGGTGGAACTTGCAAGTACAGACACTTGGCGAAGCTGCTGCATACGCGCTGACCTGGACCGAACTGAAGGAACTTATGCGCAAAAAGTACTGTTCCCGCGCTGAAATCCAGAGATTAGAGACCGAGTTCTGGCATTTGAAAATGGAAGGCCCAAAGATAGCAGAGTATGTTCAGAGATTCCACGACTTATCGCATGTGGTACCCTACATGGTCACTCCTGAGTTCAAGAGAATTGAACGTTTCATTTGGGGATTGGCTCCTCAAATCATAAGCATGGTGACCTCCTCCAAACCTGCGACTATCACTGAAGCCATTGATTTGAGCGTGGCTCTCACCGAGGAGGCAATTCGTTTGAACAAGTTTGATGAAGCTGAGCCAAAGAAGAAAGAGACTCATGTGGAGTCATCCGGAGGAAACAAGCGGAAGTTTTCAAACTTCAAGCAGGGCACCGGGGTGGTGGTTAAGAAAGGGGAATCAAGTATGCCAGCTCAGGATACAGCTGGTGGTAGGAGGAAAGGTAAGGGATATATGGGTGCACATCCCAAGTGTAACTCTTGCCAACGCCATCACTCTGGTCGATGCGGGCCAAAAGTATGTGAAGCTTATGGAAAGACTGGTCACTTGAAGGATTCCTGTTGGGCTAGTGCGGGCCGGGGAGGCCAAGGAGGATTTGGGAATAGAAATAATCGTGGTGGTATTGGAAATCGCCCACAAGGAAACAATGGAGGTGATGGGAATCGGGTCAATAATGCAAACCAAGCGGGCGCCATAAATCGTAACCAGAGAAACAATCAAGTTGGAAACGGTGGTGGAAATGGGCAGAGACCCGGATGTTTCAACTGTGGTGATCTTGGGCACTACAAAAGGAATTGCCCGGAATTGAACCAAGCCCGCGGAAGAGTTTTCAACATAGAAGCAAGGGAAGCGCGCCAGGATCCCAATGTTGTCACTGGTACGTTCCCTGTAAACCAACGCTATGCATCCGTTTTATTTGATACTGGCGCCGATTATAGCTTCGTATCATTAGAATTTAAGAATATGCTTGGTTTAGCCGCTAGTAAATTAGATATTCCGTACTCAATCGAATTAGCAAATGGAAAGTTAGTAGAAGCCAATGAAGTCGTCAGGGGTTGTGTGATTGAATTGGGAGAGCGTGAGTTTGCTCTAGATCTACTACCAGT